>NC_016090.4:15489608-15527390 GCF_000004515.6 Glycine max | reverse complement strand
TCACATGCATTAAATGAATATTTGATGTGTGTGTTGCGAAATAAATTTAATTGAATTGGGTGCCAAATTTTGAATTTCTATTCACTTATGGCCTCTATTTATAGCCTAAGTGTCACAAAATTGGAGGAAAATTTGATTTTTTTATTCAAATTTCACTTGAATTTGAAATTGAATTTATGGAGCCAAAATTTGACTAATTATGATTAGTGAATTTTAGCTATGGTTCAGCCCACTAATCCAAGATCAAGTCCAAGATTCTCCATTAAATGTGCTTAGGTGTCATGAGGCATGTAAAGCATGAAGGACATACACAAAGTGTGACTATATGATGTGGCAATGTGGTGTAGCAAGCAAATGCTCACCTTCCCCTCTAAAATTTAATTGGATTGGGCTTCTACCAATTCAATTAAATTTATTTCCCAACACACACATCAAATATTCACTTAATGCATGTGAAATTACAAAACCACCCCTAGTACAAAAAACTAGTCTAGGTGCCCTAAAATATAAGGGCTGAAAATCCTACATTTCTAGGGTACCCTACCTACATTATGGAGCCCTAAATACAAGGCCCAAAAATAATGAAACCTTAATCTAATATGTACAAAGATAAGTGGGCTCATACTTAGCCCATGGGCTTGAAATCTACCCTAAGGCTCATGATAACCCTAGGGCCTTGTCTTGCATCTCTGGCCCAATCTTCTTAGAGTCTTCTATCCAATTCCCTTGAGGGGTAGGATTGCATTAGACAATGTGCCAATATACTTCCTATAAAGTCATGTAACACCCACTTGTATGATGGTGGGTTTGTAATATGCAAACTGTCGCAACCTATAGTTCGGCGAGAGTGCGAGCGAAAGGCTAAAGGAGCATCTTCCAAAAAGGAAAATGCGTGGGAGTCGCCACCAACATTTATTTGAGGAAAATGTTAGAAAAACCAAAAAGAGGTCTACCAATTTTGAAAATAAGGGTTTGGGAGTTGTTTATGCACGGGGAAGGTATTAACACCCCACACGCCTGTCACAAGGGACAACAGCCTTTAATCGAGTGTGCAAAAACGTGACTTCAATATTATTTAGTTTCCCTTTTCTATTTTTTTTATTTTTTTGTGGTCGAAAAGGGTGTTTCCCTTGCTCCTAAGTATCCTTAGATGTGATGAGGAATTCAGACCTACGTAGTTCTTTAAAGTGAAAAAGTTGTGTGTTGAATTGGTTTTAGGCTTCTGAAAGATTCATTTTAATTGACAAAAACAAAAGAAAGGTCGTTAAGGTGTTGGACCTTAAACGATCTCAGGTGGCTTAAAAGGAGAGAAATTCAGTTATATGTTGATTTTTATCTCGGTTTTGTTTATTAACTTTCAATCTCTTTAAAAGATGACTTATGACATTAATGATCGGTTAAAATTTACTTTACAAAAGAAAAGAGATTACCGATGATAGAAGAAGGAGATGAGTATGCACCAAAACAACAAAGAGGACCCCTAAGGGTGCATATATCATGTTTAAATCTCTAAGAACAAACACTAACCGAATGACGAACGAAGAACACAGAATGAGAAACAGCGTAGGAATTGATCACAGATGTGATTTGGCAGCGCTTCGGCTTTGTTTCCTCTTCTTTCTTCTTCTTCTCTCTTATTTCTCCTAATTCCTTCAATACTCAATGCTAGAACCCCTTCCTCAGCCCCTCTTCATGCCTATTTATAGCAAAAAATGGCATTTGGGACCATGGCATCTTGCCCAAGTGAGTTGATGCTTCATCCTGAAGTAACTAGCTCGCTCAGGCAAGCTGCAGCTCGCCCAAGCGAGTTGGTTTCTTCAGCCCTAAGCAATTTGGGGGCAGAGGCGAGCCAGAGGCTAGCCTGAGCGAGCTAGGATCCAGAAAACTCAAAAGACCCTTTTGCCTTTCCCTTTTGGTATCTTTCGCATCCTTGACCAAAACATCGAACAATCTTTCGTCTTTTGCGGTAACTGGTGTCGAACAACATAGTTCGGCTAGTGAGAACCAAAACATCAGTGAATGATAGTCCCTGGACTAAATTAGGGTCTGACACAAACCTATTAATGCATGGACCTAATGACCAAAAGACATGTTTAAGCATTTTTTTGTCATGTACCATTTCTCCCTCTTCAAACACAAATTCTATTTGAGTAGCGACCACATTCCTGGGAACACAAGATTGTAAAGCTCCGAAAACTTTTGGTAGCTTGGCATTTGATTCTTCCTAGTTTCCATGAATCATCTCCAACATTCTTTGCTTTGCTAACCATGTCTTTTTGTAGGATGGAGTATAATTCATGAGTGTTTTGATCTTTGCAATCAATGTTTTGATTGAGACTGTTGGGTTCGTTTTGACAATGGGTTGGATGATCTATGCCATAATGTGTTTGTCGAGTTACCCATGATCCTATCTAAGCATTGGCACGAGACAAGTGCGCTGACCTCTGATACTCTTGATGATCCATTTCTTATGCGTCTTTGAATTACATATGCCTAAGCTCCATGTACAACCATTTTCATGTGATTTACTCATGAAATTTAGCCTTCTCTAGTCAAAATATATTGTTTTGTTGTCAAAATGATTTATGATGTTGAATTCTTTGACTTCTCGAATACATTGTGTATTTTCATTGAAGCCATGCCAAACTTGAGTGCACCAGTTAGTGGTGGTACACGGTCTTGTTGCTAAACGAAATGGTGGTGATCAATGTATTGTGGTAGGTGGTCGAGGTTCATCTCTACTAGACACCTAGGTTAGTGATATTGCAACGGAGGTGACGTTGGTATGGCGACACCCTCTTCATCGCTTTGGTCATTGTTGTGATGAAACAACTCTTGATCCTCATGCTCACTAAAATTATCAATGTTTTCTTCGTGAAATCGTATAATGGGATCTTCATTAGTAATGGGATGTTCATTTGGGTTTGATGTTTGTCTTTGTGGTTGTGGTTGTTGTGATGGGGTGATGTTGTAAAATATTGTGATGGATGATAGTTTTGTTGGTGAAAGAAGGTTTGTTGGGCATTAGAAAAAGAATCATTTTGGGATAATAGTTGTGTGTATGAAGTATAAATGTCAAAGGCATCTTGTGTTTCAAGGTTATTGTATGAAGACACTAGATCATTGAAGTCCAGGTTGTTGTATGGTAATGGTTGTGGAGACGGTAGTTGTGGTTGTGGTCACGATGGTTATGGAGACGGTAGTTGTGGTTGTGGTTGAGGATAAACTTGGTAACAACATATAATTCGCTAGAATTCAATTCTAGATTTTGGACAATTGTTTCCAGCATGCCTCTAAGATCGTCATTATCATGTAATTGTATTGAGATAAAACCTGTTTGGTCATGATAAAATGAAATAGGAACACGATATAACAACTGAATAACTGTTTCAGTTGCCCGAGTAGGGAGACACTGGTTAATTTTTTGAATAAATTATGTTAACATAATAGACCTACTCACATATAGAAATATTGGATTTGCATATGAGTACGTTGATCCATGAACCGGGTTATCTGCAATCCAACCATGGTGGTGAAGGGAAACTGATATTTCTTTAGGTGGAGCCATGAGTGGTGTTTAGGACACGATATAACAACTGAATAACTGTTTCGGTTGCCCGAGTAAGGAGACACTAGTTAATTTTTTGAATAATTTGTGTTAACGTAATAGACCTACTCACATATAGAAATATTGGATTTGCACATGAGTATGTTGATCCGTGAACTTGGTTATCTGCAATCCAACCATGGTAATGAATGACAACCGATATTTTTTTAGGTGGAGCCATGGGTGGTGTTTAGGGGATGTAAGTGGGAAGGCTATGAGAGTTAGGAATATAGGTTACTTTTATGAGTATGTTGTTGTGTATGGTGTGTTGTGAAATGGTGGGATTATGTATAGGGTGAGAAATTTTGGTAGAAGAGTTAGGTGGAAGGGTTAGGTGGGAGGGTTAGATAGGAAAGTTAGTGCGATGTGAATGAACAGTGTGCAGTTGTGCACATCACAGACAACAGCCTATTTGTTGCATCATGATTGTTAACCGCATTGTTCCACATCGCTCACCAACCCCACACAGATTATTGAGATCCGTATTAATGTGGTTGTCAGTGCATGTGAGTGAACAGTGCGCAATTGCAAATATCACAAACCACAGCCTATCCGTTGCATCATGATTATTGACTGCATTATTCCGCATCACTCACTGACCACACATGAATTATTGAGATCCATATTAATGTTATTGTTAGTGCATGTGAGTGAACAGTGTGCAGTTGCGCACATCACAGGCAACAACTTATCCGTTGCATCATGACTATTGACCGCACTATTTCGCATTGCTTACCGATCGCACGCGGATTATTGAGATTTGCATTAATGCGATTGTCAATGCATGTGAGTGAATAGTGTGCAACTGTGTACGTCACAGACAACAACCTGTGCATTGCATCATGATTGTTAATCACATTGTTCTGCATCGCTTATCGATGCTACATAGATTATTGAGATCCACATTAATGCAATTGTCAGTGCATGTGAGTGAGCAGTGTAAAGTTACGCACATCACAGACAACAGTCTGTCTGTTGCATCATGACTGTTGATCACACTGTTCCGCATTGCCCACTGACCCCACGCGGATTATTTAGATCTGCATTAATGTGATTATCAGTGCATGTGAATGAACAATGTGCAGTTGCAGACATCACAGACAACAGCCTGTCTGTTGGATCATGACTGTTGACCATATTATTCCGCATCGCTTACCGATTCCACATGGATTATTGAGATATGCATTAATGGGGTTGTCAGTGCATGCGAGTGAACAATGTGCATCTACACACATCATAGACAATAGCTTGTATGTTGCATCATGATTGTTGACCGCACTGTTCTGCATTGATCACCGACCCTGGGTGGATTCTTGAGATCCACATTGATGTGGTTGTCAATGCATGTGAGTGAATAGTAGCAGTTGCACACATCATAGACAATAGACTATTTGTTGCATCATGACTCTTGAACGCATTGTTCTGCATTGCTCACTGACCCTACGCGGATTATTAAGATTTGTATTAATGTGCTTTTGAAGCATTTAGGATCATATTATTAAAGTAAATTGAAAATAACAACTGAAAAGCATGAAACAGCGACAAATACATAATAAAGACTAAACAAATAATTAAAAGCAATACAATAACAAAATATGTTAAATTATTCATTCAAATTTTACATAATTATCCAGCTTCTGCTCCATCTCCGCCCAACTTAGTTCATTAACTTGAGAAGGTGATGATGAATTATAAACAACAACTTTAAGATCCATACACATTACACTTGTCATATTTGCAAATGTATTGAACATGCACCAAACACCTTCGTCAATAATTTGAATTGCCCTATACTCAACACGACCATTGAATTGGTATACAAGACAATGATACCAAAGTGCAATAATTATAAGCGTAACATCATCATCTCTAATTGATGATTATATTGCGGTGATTATGTATGGCAGTGCCATTGTTGGATTCAACAGTATCAATTTTTTCTTGCCTTTTCTAAAAACTGCATTTGCACTCAAACTATGGATGATCTCACCATTGATATAAAAGCACGCACAAATTGGCTCTAAACTCATTTTGCTTGCTCTCTCTGTTTTCTCGTACAATTTGATATTGTCACAACCTACCCTTCGGCGGGAGGGCGGCGCGTGACTCACGGGTGCGTCTTCCAAAAAGGAATACGCGCGGAGTCGCCACCAACGTTTATTTGAGGAAAAACATCGGAAAAACTGGAAAAGACGTAGTCTACGAAATTTAAGTGAGAGGTTCGGGAGTTGTATTTATGCACGGGGAAGGTATTAGCACCCCACACATCCGTCGCAAGAGACGACAGCCTTTAATCAAATGTGCAAATATGACTTTAATTCAAGTTATTTTCCCTTTTTACGTTCTTATGTCTTTTTTATGCCTTTTTATATTTTTATCTTTTTGTGGTCGACAAGGGTGTTTCCCCTTTGCTCCTACGTATTCCTCAATTGTGATGAGGAAATCAGACCTCCGTAGTTCTTTATGAACAAATTGTTTGGTTAAGTTATTTTTTATCCTTTTTTGCAAGATATGTTTTTATTGAATGAAAGGTCTTTTAAGGCGTTGGACCATTTAAACAATCTTTCGATTCTTTTTGAGAAGAGAGAAAACATAAAGGTATTGGACCATTAATGATCTCTTTATTTTTGGAAGAGGTAATAAAGTTACATGTTGATTTTTAGGCCTTTTTTAGCAATCTATGTTTTAATTAATAAAGGTGGAAAAGACCATTTCAAGGCATTGGACCTTTAAAAATGGCTTTTTTAGGCGATGACAAAAAGTTTGGTTTATGAATTGATTTTAGCCTTAGTTTCACTTTGGTTATTAGTCAATTCGATTAAGAAAGGAAAATCCCAAAGAAAACGTCTGATTGATGTTTTTGATTTATTTTACTAAAAGATATTTTTTATTATTATATTATTATTTTGCCTCTTTTTGGTTATAAACGTGGTTACGGCATGACCGAACGGTCGGAATTTATTTTAACAGAAATTAAAGGATATTACAATACGAATGATCGGTGAAAATTTATTTTATTTTTTGATTAGGCGGGGAAATGACTTAAATAAATGACTAAAGCACGTCAAAAGGGGTACGGAAAGTAAATGAAATGAAAATAAAAGCACGCGAAACAAATGAGGACCACTAAGGGTACATAGAATGAATTGAAAAGTTCGATTTCGGGAACATACCGGTTGAAGACCGAAGAACGACGAAGAACGTCGAAGAACGGTTGAAAATCTTCGCGAAATCACCCACGGAAACGTTACGGAAGCGCCTCGGCTTGGATTTTCTTCACGGAAACAATTTTTCTCTCTAATTTAAAGTGAATCTCAGATACCAGGAGGGTTGAACATTTTTGTTCTTCCCTCCTTCCCCTATTTATAGGAAAAGGAAGGAGATGCTTGCCACCCAGCTCGCCCAGGCGAGCTAGGTTGCTTCCTCCAGAAGCAAGCGCCTTCTGGAGGAACATCCTGGAATGCTGAAGTGGACCTAGTTGCTATTTGAACCCCCATTTTTACTAAATACACCCCCTGCCTTTTTTTGGTGATTCTTTTTCCGTAAAGTTACGGAAACTTACGAATTTCGTAACGATACTTGTTTTCTTTCCGTAATGTTGCGGAACCTTACGGATTATGTAATCATCCATTTTTTTCCTTCCGGAACGTTACGAAACTTTACGGATTGTGCACTAACACTTCCTTTTAATTTCTGGCATGTCACGGAACTTCATGGATTGTGCTACAACGCTTTTCTTTTGGCTTCCGGCATGTCTAGGAACTTCACAAGTTGCCTAACGATGGGTGCCAAATACCTCGAAGTGGTCAAACGAGGGTCGCATCCCAACAATGGATGGTCCCCGGACGAAATTAGGGTATGAAAGTTGCCCCTCTTTACTTGTCTTTTATTGGAGATAAAAAGGAAGTAAAGATAGGACACTAATTTCGTTCGAGCGAAACACCATTCGGCTAGTGAACCTCCCTGCCAGTGGAACCTGCACAAATTTGAAAATGATCAGTACCGACACATCATCCTGATATTGTCGAATTTGTTCCTCTTGGTTGATACAAGATGCAGAATGACCATAATTTGTCTCTGCGTATTGTTGGACACGATCGAGCCTGGGCGGCAAGACACAGAATGACCATAATTTGTCTCTGCGTGCCACCGGACACGATCGCCTCTGGATGGCGAAAAGGTGCACAAAATGACCATAATTTGTCTCCGCCCACCTCTCGACTTACTGTCCTCGAATGACAAAGGGCGCAAAATTTGTCTCTGCGCGTTTATCACTCGACTTGCAAAATCTAAATGACAAAGGGCACAGAATCTATCTCTGCGCGTTTACCACCTAACTTGTTGTTCCTGAATGATAAAGGGCGCAAAATTCATCTATGCGCATTTATCCACTCAGCTTGCTGCTCTTGAATGATAAGGGCGCATAATCTGTCTTTGTGCGTTTATCACCCAATTTGTGAAATCTGAATGGCAAAGGGTACAGAATTCGTCTATGCGCGTTTACCACTCGACTCGCTGCTCCTGAATGATAAAGGGCGCAAAATTCATCTATGCACGTTTATCCACTCAGCTTGCTGCTCTTGAATGATAAAGGGCGCAGAATTCGTCTATGCACGTTTATCACCCAATTTGCAAAATCTGAATGGCAAAGGGCGCAAAATTCGTCTATGCGCGTTTACCACTCGACTCGCTGCTCCTGAATGATAAAGGGCGCAAAATTTGTCTCTGCGCGTTTATCACTCATCGAGCATGCGGATAACCGCATGTCATCGGGCCCGCCGCCTCTGGTTGACAAAAGGCGCAGAAGACGACGTTAGTCTCTGCGTGCTATCATGCTTTGAGTCTTGTAGATAGCAAAAGTATTTTAAAAGTGCGGGACCAAATGGTTCCCGCATGTCATCGGGCCCGTCGCCTCTGGATTACAAAAGGCACAGAAGACGACGTTAGTCTCTGCGTGCTATCATGCTTTGAGTCTTATAGATAGCAAAAGAAAGTGCGGGACCAAATGGTTCCCGCATGTCATCGGGCCTGCCGCCTCTGGATGACAAAAGGCACAGAAGACGACATTAGTCTCTGCGTGCTATCATGCTTCGAGTCTTAGAGATAACAAAAGAAAGTGCGGGACCAAATGGTTCCCGCATGTCATCGGGCCTGCCACCTCTGGATGACAAAAGGCGTAGAAGACGACATTAGTCTCTGCGTGCTATCGTGCTTTGAGTCTTATAGATTGGGTATTTCCGCTTGTCACATGACTCCAAGGTCAGTATGACAGAGATTGTGGGGCGGCCGACAAAAGCGAGGCTCTTGCTCCTACATATCCCCAATGAGGAACTCAGACCTACGTAGTTCTGGATAACTTGTGAGACTAAAAATAGTCTCAGTGTTTTCTTCACTAAAATGCGAACATGCTTTAGTAAAGAGAGAAAACTTCCAACTGATTAGAGCAACATATTTTTTGGATGAAAAACAATGTGTCTACCGGGGAAGGAGAGTATACTGATGAAATCTTCTCATAACCATAAATGAGATTTTGGATGTTAGCATTTCGCTTCTAAATGAGCATTTAGAGGAAACACCGGGTTCAGCAAAAATAGAAGAAAATCACTCAATGTGTATCAATCTCACACAGGTAAGTGTTTCATCCTAATTCCGAACCATACATATGCCATGACTTGATTTTGCAAATCATTTCCTATCAAATCAAAGACTACATGCGTGATCATGGATCAATAGGACTTTGTCTTGGGAATGGTTTGTTTCTTTGTGGGAATTTTTGGCTTTGAGTGTTTGGGCCTTTTCCTTTTTTGTTTTTGTTTAGTGTGGGGGCGAAAAAGTCGCCGTCGCACAAGATTTTGGTTGGTAATCAAAGAGAGAGGACCACTTCAAGTCGTGGTTTCCTTTCTTTTACTTGGTGACAATTCTGTATTGTTCAGATATTGTCTGACCCAAAGATTTTTCTGTATATTTCTTTTGTTTTCTTCTGATCTTTGATCGGGAATTTTCTTTCCGTTTTTTGCTTTCTCCCACTCTTCGATTGGGAATTTTCTCTTTTTGTTTTCTCCCGCTCTTTTGATTGGGAATTTCCTTTCTTTTTTTGTTTTCTTCTAAGGGCAAGGTTTATGGTAAATTGGGATTTTGGCTCAAGGCTTGTAGCACGGCTGGACATGATATATGTCAGGGTTTGGTTCGGTTCAAGGATAAAAGGGGATGTCCCACATTATTTCCATGACACAAATGCAACAATGATGATTTGGAAATTTTATGCAAAACTAGTCGTGCATGCACCTATGTGGACACTCAAGTGTCGAAAAATTTTTGGTCATGTGATGCGAGGGCTCATAATTCATTGTCTCTATTTTAGTCAACCCAGTGTTTCCAAAATACGTTCTTTTATCAATAAGGGTCATCCAAGCCTTTATATAGGAAAAGCTAGTTGGGACCTCTAAAGGGTCATCCAAGCCTTTATATAGGAAACTGTCTAGCTTGCTTTAAATTTCCTTCACCTGATCTTTAACACCTCTTTTAGCATTTATTTTGGCTAGTTTCAACCATAGATTATTTTAACTTTTGTTTTCAAACCCCCAACAAGAAAGAACCACAACTTAAGAACCAACATGAGTGTTCATTCTTCATCTAGTGTTAATGATGAGGGTTCTACTCATATGGACCCCTTGTATAGGATATTAGATGAGTTGAGATCCCTTAAATTGTGGAAATAAAAACAAGAGAAAAAAGAAAATGGAAAAAAAGTGGAAGAAATAAGTCAAGATGAAAGAGAGAAAATAAGAGAGGATGAAAAAATGAAAAGAGAAAAACATGTCTCATATAGTAGTCATGACTCTTGCAAGAGTTTAAGTGAAGAACTTAGCGACTATTATAGAGGGCGCCATAGGTCACATACTAAACATAACTCCCAAAGAAGAGAAAAGGATAGAAGGCCTCAAGAGATTAACATTAGCCTCCCATATTTCCATGGAAAAGATAATGTTAAGGCCTACCTAGATTGGGAAATTAAAGTTGAACAACTCTTTGCTTGCCATCATATTAGTGAAGAGAGAAAAGTTCCAATGTCTACCCTTAGCTTTCAAGGGTATGCCCTTTATTGGTGGACTTCCCTTGTTAGGCAATGAAGGATTCATGGGTATCCTCCCAGTAGAGTATTGGAATGATCTTAAGAGTGCCCTTCGGAAGAGGCATATTCCCTCCTACTATGAAAGAGAGCTTATGGACAAGCTCCAAAGGCTTAGACAAGGGAGTGTGAGTGTTGAAGAATATAGGAAAAAAAATGGAACTACTCCTTTTAATAGCTGGACTTAGGGAGGAGGAAAGAACAAGCATAGCTAGGTTCCTTAGTGGGCTTAATATGAAAGTGAGGGACAAGGTTGAACTCCTTCCATATAGGACCTAGATGAGCTAGTCCAACTTTATATAAGAGTGGAGCAACAACTTAAAAGAAAGCCTTCTTCAAATCTTATGGCTTTCACTCTTATCCAAGGAAGGACCAAGCCCAAGGAATTTTGGGGGTTGCACCTTCAAAATTCAAGGAAGATAAGGGTAAGACAATAGAGAAACCCACCCCTAAGACTAGTTCCCAAGCAAGGACTAGCAACATTAAATGCATTAAATGTCTTGGGAGAGGTCACATTGCCTCTCAATTCCCCACAAAGAAAACCATGATTATGAGGGGTCAAGACATTTATAGTAGTCAAGAGGAGACTACTTCTTCCCCTTCCTCTAGTGGAAGTGAAGATAAAGTAAGGGGTGAAGAGTCTAGTGAGGAAGTCTACCCCCATGAAGAAGGTGACCTCCTAATGGTTAGAAGGCTTCTTGGAGGTCAATCTTGTGATCTATCCTAATCCCAAAGAGAGAACATCTTTCATACAAGATGCAAATTTTTAGATAAAACTTGTTCTCTCATTGTGGATAGTGGATCTTGTTGCAATTGTTGTAGCACAAGATTAGTTTCCAAGTTGAATCTCACTATCATTCCCCACACAAAACCATATAAACTTCAATGACTCAATGAGAAAGAGGAAATGATAGTTAACCAACAAGTGAAGGTACCTTTCTCCATTGGGATATATAAGGATGATGTTAATTGCGATATAGTTCCCATGGAGGTAGGGCATATTCTTTTAGGAAGGCCATGGCAATTTGATAGGAAGACCATTTATAATGATTTAACTAATGAGATTACCCTCACCCATCTTGACACTAAATTTGTGTTGCATCCTCAAACACAGGTAGCTAACTTACAATGAAGGATAAGAGGGATGGGGAAAAGTTAGAAAAACAAAAGAAAAACACAATAGTAAGGCCTTAGCTCCAAAGGTCAAGGAGAAGGTAAAAGGGGGAAGGCATTCCTCTAAGAAAGTTGTAAAGAATGAGAGTCATTTTGCAACAAAAGAAGATATTAAGAGAGCTCTTCTTCTCAAGCAATCTTTCTACCTTCTCCTCTCAAGGGAGACTTCCCTTAGCATTGCCACAATTCCCCCACTTAAGACCATTCCCCTAAAGGTCCAAGATCTTTTACAGGAATATGGTGATGTATTTCCTAAAGAAATACCCTTGGGTTACCTCCTCTTAGGGGAATAGAAAAAAAATAGAATTAGTCCCAGGAACAAGCCTTCCTAATAGGCCAGCTTATAGGACTAATCCTCAAGAGACCAAGGTGATTGAATCCCAAGTTAAGGAATTGTTGGAGAAGGGCTAGGTCCAAGAGAGCCTAAGTCCTTGTGTTGTGCCTGTGTTGTTGGTACCCAAGAATGATGGTAAGTGGAGAATGTGTACAAATTGTAGGGCCATCAACAACATAACTATGAAGTATAGGCACCCCATTCCTAGGCTTGATGATATGCTTGATGAGTTGCATGGTGCAAATATATTTTCCAAAATTGATCTTAAAAGTGGTTACCACCAAATAAGGATGAGAGAAGGCGATGAATAGAAAACTGCTTTCAAGACCAAGTTTGGGTTGTATGAGTGGCTAGTGATGCCTTTTGGGCTCACTAATCCACCAAGCACCTACATGAGGCTAATGAATCATGTCATAATGGAGTTCATAGGTAGGTTTGTAGTTGTTTATTTCGATGATATCTTAGTCTATACTAGGGACCTAGATGATCACTTAGGACATCTAAGGCAAGTTCTTTTAGTTCTTAGGAAACACTCTCTCTTTACTAATATAGATAAATGAACCTTTTGTGTCGTTAGTGTAGTCTTCTTAGGTTTTGTGGTTAGCAAAAATTGTGTCCATGTGGACCTTGAGAAAATCAAGGCCATCCAAGAGTGGCCCACCCCAAAAAGTGTAGGAGATATTAGGAGCATTCATGGGTTGGCAAGTTTCTATAGAAGGTTTGTTCCTAATTTCTCTACACTTGCTTCGCCACTCAATGAGTTGGTGAAGAAGAATGTGACAATCACATGGGGAGAGAGACAAGAGCAAGCCTTTGCTTTGCTCAAAGAAAAGCTCACCAAGGCACCCGTTCTTTCTCTCCATGACTTTTCTAAAACTTTTGAGCTAGAATGTGATGCCTCTGGTGTAGGTGTGGGAGTTGTGTTGTTACAAGGTGGGCACCCTATTGCTTACTTTAGTAAGAAACTTCATGGTGCCGCTTTCAGCTACCTCACATATGATAAGGAGCTTTATGCCTTAGTTAGAGCCCTCCTAACTTGGGAACATTACTTTGTTTCCAAGGAATTTGTTATGCATAGTGATCATGAATCACTTAAGTACATTAAAGGGCAATGCAAGTTAAACAAAAGGCATACAAAATGGGTAGAGTTCCTAGAGCAATTTCCATATGTTATAAAATACAAAAAGGGGAATACCAATGTGGTTGCAGTTGCTCTTTCTAGGAGACATACATTGCTTTCTTCCCTTGGAGCTCAAATTTTAGGATTTGATAACATATGGGAGTTGTATGTTTCTGATGAGTACTCTCTCCTATTTATGCTAGTTGTGGGCACAAGGCCCAAGATGGATTCTACATTGCTAAGGGGTATTTGTTCAACTAGGGAAGGCTTTGTATACCCCAAGGATCCATTAGAAAGTTGTTGGTCAAAGAGAGCCTTGGGGGTGGGCTAACGGGCCATTTGGGAATTGATAAGACTCTTGTCTTCCTCGAGGAAAAATTCTTTTGGCCCCATATGAAAAAATATGTCCATAGGTATTGGACTAGGTGTGTGGCTTGTTTAGAAGCCAAGTCTAGGGTGATGCCTCATGGGCTATACACACACTTACCCATTCCATCTGAACCCTGGGTAGATATAAGTATAGACTTTGTCCTTGGGCTTCCTAGGACCCAAAGGGGTATAGAATCTATATCTGTGGTGGTGAATAGGCTTAGCAAGATGGCACATTTCATACCATGCCACAAGGTAGATAATGCAACTCACATCTGAAGACTTTTTTAGAGAAGTTGTGAGGCTTCATGGTTTGCCTAAGACTATTATGTTTGATAGAGATTCTAAGTTCCTTAGCCATTTTTGGAAAACTTTATGGGCTAAGCTAGGAACTAAGATCCTTTTCTCCACCACTTGTCACCCACAAACTGATGGGCAGACAGAGGTAGTGAATAGATCTCTATCCACATTGTTAAGGGCTCTCCTAAAAGGCAATCACAAGTCTTGGGATGAGTACCTTCCTCATGTGGAGTTTTCCTATAATAGGGGGGTTCATAGAACTACCAGACAGTCACCTTTTGAGGTTGTCTATAGGTTCAATCCTCTCACACCTTTGGACCTAATTCCCCTTCCACTTGACACTTCTTTTATACATAAAGAAGGGGTATCTAGGTTAAAGTTTGTGAAGAAATTACATGAGAGGGTTATGAACCAAATAGAGAACCAAATAAAGGGGTATGCAGCTAAAGGAAATAGAGGAAGGAAGGAGTTGGTGCTTAATAAAGGGGATTGGGTTTGGCTGCATTTTAGGAAGGATAGATTTCCTACTAAGATAAATTGAAAACTTAGCCCCATAGGTGATGGCCCTTTTTAGGTCTTGAAGAGGATCAACACCAATGCTTATAGGTTAAACCTCCCAGAGGAGTATGGAGTTAGAAACACCTTTAACATTATTGATTTGGTTCCTTTTACAGGTGTAGCTGATTCAGATGATTAGGGATCTACATATTTGAGGACAAATCCTCTTCAAGAGGGAGGATATGATGCAATCCTCCCAAGGAGGGGACCCATCGCCAAAGCCATGGCTAGGAGACTCCAAGAAGATTGGGCTAGAGATGTAGGAGAAGGCCCTAGGGTTCTCATGAGCCTTAGGGTAGATTTTGGGCCCATGGGCTAAGTATGAGCCCACTTATCTTTGTACATATAAGATTAGGGTTTCATTATTTTTGGTCCTTGCATTTAGGGCTCCATAGTGTAGGGAGGGTATCCTAGTAATATAGGATTTTTCAGCCCTTGTATTTTAGGGCACCTAGACTAGTTTTTGTATTAGGAGTAGTTTTGTAATTTCACATGAATTAAGTGCACTATTTGATGTGTATGTGTTGGGAGAGAAATTTCACTGAATTGGGAGAAGCCCAATCCAATTAAACTTTGGACCATCCTAAGGGGAATGCTTATTTGCTTGCTACACCCCATTGCCACATCATGTAGTCACACTTTGTGCATATCCTTCATGCTTTACATGCCTCATGACACCTAAGCACACTTAGTGGAGAATCTTGGACTTGATCTTGGATTAGTGGGCTGAACCATAGCTAAAATTCACTAATCATAATTTGTGAAATTTTGGCTCCAAATTTGGCTCCACAAATTCAAATTCAAATTTAAGTGAAATTTGAATAGAAATTCAAATTTTCCTCCAATTTTGTGTGACAGTTAGGCCATAAATAGAGGCCTTGTGTATGCATTTTTTCAACTTTGATCATTTGAGAATTACACTTCAAAGTTTAGACCTCATTTGAGGCATAAAAGTTCGTGCTCCTTCTCTCATTCTCGCTCAACACATCTTCCCCTACCGTCAAGTTGTTACCCATGACTTCCTATGGTGGTGAGCTTGTTCCTGACTCATCTTTTCCTTGAAGTGGCGCCTCCAATCATCTTTTTTCCTTCTCCATTTTTCTGCCATTGATCTTCAAGAAGCAAATGACTCCATTGATGAAGAAGATCCAAGGCCTACAAGCTCCACTTGGAGCTACATCAATATTGCCCTAGTCAAATAGTGCAGAATTGGTCGTGCATTGATCACTGCATTGGTTGAACAATGGAGGCCTAAAACACACACCTTTCACTTGCCATGGGGTGAGTGCACCATCTCCCTCAAAGATGTTGCATTGCATCTAGGCATTAGGGTCGATGGTCATGTTGTGACAGAACCTAGATTCTTACATTGGGGTGAGTTATGCAACAAGTTACTAGGTGAAGTCCCTCCGGATAATGCACGTAAAGGAGTTGCACTAAAGCTGACATGGTTGCTTAGCATCTTATGTGCACCATTACCTGAAGAACCAATAATACACCAACTACAATGCAAGTGTAAAGGTTACATAATGTACAAATTGGTGGTGCTTTAATACCTAATAAATCTAGAAATAGAGTTCATCTAATGTATTTGAACCTATTACATGATTTTGAAAAATTAAAAAATATAGTTAGGGTTCTACTTGTTTAGCAAACCTGTACAAAGAACTGTTTCGGGCATCATCCGAGGTTGGTAAAGTTATGGATGGTTATGCCATACTATTGCAGTCATGGGCTTGGAACCACATGCCTTTTATTGTATCAAGAGTCCCACGACCTGAAACAACTTATCCACTTGCTAAAAGGTTATTAGAAATAATGAAATCAAAATGTTTAATTTCATTGACGAGCATTATAACATTACAATGAATAATAGTTTTGTTTCATTTATATTTCAGATGGAGTGGTGGTAGATTAAAACATAGGGGCACACCTCATGGTGACTTGGTCGGGTGTAGATCTCATATAGATCATATGGAAAGCTATCATGTATATTACTATCATCAACCGCACCATCAATGTGTACATTTTAACATTTACTGAGGATTTGAATAGCACCTACCATGACAAGCATATAGAGACAGGGACATTTAGTCTGCATGTACTGCAATTACTTGTTTTCCCATCATGGAATGACATTAAACAAACAGGGTAAAGCTATAATTTGGACTACATCAAGATATCCCTATTGATCCCATGAATCTTGATCGGCTTCACCAAATTGACATGCGATGCAATCATTACACTAACCAAATGGAATATTACGTGAGGTGGATTAATATCTGGAAAAAAAACGCAAAGATGTTTTAACCGGACAATAGGTTGAAGGGCGAGTGACATACACCAAAGTATATGGAACGGTATAGGCAAAACACTATTCTGTTATTGTCTATTGCACAACAACCAAATGATCCATGCACAACAATTACCTATAATGCTATAGGGACAACCATTGAAGAAACATATTGTGACACCCTAAACCCCACACATATATGTACTAATAATAAAAGAAATAGGAATGCAAAATTAATTAAAAGTTTCAAAACACATTTAAATAAAAGCATTTCAAAAGGGTAAATGACTCACATTCACTTTTATAACATCATAATATAACTTGTCTAAATAAATAATAAAGTCATCACGGCTCAAAACATGGTCGTCCAAAACTCCAAAGAATGAACTAAAGACTCAGCATGTGAAACAAAATCATAAAAACTACATGTCCAGAACTTCATGCAATTAATACTGAAACCCATGCCCTAATATCACATCCTATCAGAACAATGTGTTCCAGCGTCCTCTAGCATAAGCTTCTCTATAGCCATCCAACTAATCATCTGCTCTCATGAATACAAGGTTCGAGATCATCACAGGATCCAAACACAAACAACACATGGGGAGTGAGTTATCACATTCCTAACTAATACAGAGAAACAGGACTACATGTAGATATACATATCATATAAATGAAATACAACTTACTTAAACATAACTCATGTCATTCTAGCACTTGACACGTAACATCACATCTTAACACCATATCTCATTCATTTTCACATCATTCATGTACTCAAGGATAAAAACACAAGATCACTCAACCAATCAATATCGATCAATACAAAAACATTATGCAACAGATATATTAAGACTCAATCTTATATGCAATGTGGAACATGTCAGTGAAAAACCTTGTCGAGAGTCTAGGAGTACATGACAAAACAGACAACACATTAGTAAGCCAAGTCACTCTCACTAGGTAAAACCATAGAGAGACCATTAAAGGTCACGTTGTTTTGTGAGAATGCTCCAATCATGTAGGATCGGCACAAGCTTAAAGGAGCACTCAAACCAGGTGTATTTACCCCCAAGGCCTAGACTCTGAAGAATCCGTCAGGACCTCTCCTTCCTGATTCAGGTCTAACCTAGAAAACATTTTAGCACCCAGATTCTATCTATAAACTATACAAAACACACGACTTCTCCATTATTTTTAGAATAATTTTAACTCATTGTGCCTCAAAGTGATTAAACTCGTTGGGTTCCCATAGTTGATCCCATCACAATACTCGTTGTGCAGTTGATCATACTTCTCAATACATGTGTGTTCTCACCATTTAACATATATTCAACTTATCCTTTACGCACAATTGATCATACTTCTATAATCCCAAGACAACACGTTATCACACCTCATGCATCATATACATGTCACACAGTAATAATATTAATATGTTATGTTCATATGATTAAACCCCTCAAATAATTTTGCATAACCATATCAAAATCAAATGAATAAAAATCATAGGTTGAAAATACCAAAAGCACTCAATTTTATCAACCAATTCGAATCAGGGCATCAATTGGCCCATCAAACATAATAATCTCATAATTAGATATCTATGTGCAACGGTCATTTCTCCCACCATAGATATTATTTCATAAATCACAATGGTTGAGATATGCTAAAATGCATTCCGAACCTGGTTTTCAAATTTCACAATGATCCAACGATTAACAAGTCTGAGGTCATAGTTTTACTGAGATAGATTTGGGTGTATACGGGAAAAAGAGAGTTACGTGCAAAGGACATTTCTCTCATCACAGACCTTATTTCACAAATCCCAAAGGTAAGGAGCGAAAATGAGTTCTAAACCTGGTGTTTAAATTTCACGACGACCAACGGTTAACGAGTCCGAGATCATAGTTTTATGGGGACAAGGGAAAACAAATTTGAGAGGAAGAAAGAATAGAAATGTATCGTAAATGTAAAAACTGACCTAATATGTCTATATTTATAACTAGGGTACTCTTAGCCTATTTTATCTATGTGTCTTTATTCTATTATTTTATAAAACAGAACTCAATTTTACTTCCTATCAAATGAATAAATAAAACATCATTTTTATTTTCTAAGAACATATATTTATTTTATTTACCTTAAAACAATTATTTTAATTAATAAAACAATTTCTCCCTATTTATATAATTACAAAAATTTCATTATTTTCTGAAAAATCTATTTATTTTAATTTATTTTACAAAAAATGGGGTATTACAACTTGACCCCCCTTAAAAGAAGTTTCGTCCCCGAAACTTCGCCGAAAGATCAAGAAGAAAGAGTTCACACATCTAGTTCCCAATACCAAGCTATGTGTCTAGTTGAAGCGCTTTTTAGTGACTTCAACCACAAGACTCCTTTGCACTTAGTGACTAAGTCTAGCTTTTCTCACTTTCTTAATGATAGTATTTAATAAGTCAAGTTTTCTCACGAGTGACATCTCAATGATAATAGAATGTGAATGAAATACTATTTGAAGTTGGGTAATATTATAGGATACACTGATGACAATCTGAAACAAACAAACACAAGGAAACACGATTGACCACATGACCAACTCTTTTTCGAACACGGGATGATTCAAGAAAAAAAGGTATAAGTTTTGAGACTTCAACGCTCTACCAATCCTAGTCCACACGTGACTCTCGAGAATACATGATTTACCTATCTTCGGATCTAGGTCTCTTCCCTCAACATGATCTTCCTCACTTCGGTATACTTGACTCATAACTCTCACTTAGGTTGAAGGCATTCTAATGGTTTCACTATAAGGTTTCCTATCTGATACTAATTGGGAGCTAACTGGATAAGCAAAACAGACAAATCCTCACTTCCCTAAACTTGTTCAAGCTTAAAGGTAATCTTGACACACCTATACTCACACCATTATATAACTTCACACTTAAGGTTGAGGGTTCAACTTTATTCACGATGTCTAAGTCTCTAAATAGGACACTAGTCACATTAAGGGTTTCCTACTTAGACTGCAACTACTAAGCTAACTCTAATGGTTGAAACTAAACTCACAACAAGATTCTTAAGAATTTTACCCATCTCTTCTAACTCAGATTCAACTCCTAAGGTTCTCACAATGTATCAGACTAACGTCAATACCTCCAAAACATGAAAGCGAACACCATGGATACCAACTCTAGATCATACGTGGGATAAATCCTTTCATAAGTATTGACCTGTCAAGAAAACATAGGCTAGTACTTGGTCTCTTGCATAAGCATTCCTTTAAACTGAAAGCTTACTCTGGATACTTCACTACTCAACAAGGACCTACTCGTCTAAGATAACACTCAACGGTTTATGGTGACCAACTTCTCTATTAACTTAGGATTTACTTCCTACAATGATCTCACTGGAAAGCTTAAACTTACTCGAGTCATCTCTAACAAGGGTTAAGGTTAATTCAAGGAATCCTAGAACAACTTCCTAGTTTGGCTACTAGTTAGGGGCGTCTAATCTTAATCTTAGGTTTTCCTTTCATCCCAAAACAACTTCTACCCAAGAAGGATCTATAGTTATCTTTCACCAAGACGTAGCATACTCTAAGGGTCATTGTCATCTAACTAAAATGCATACTAAAATGCCTAACACAAAAGGTAATTCCCAAGGGTCTATAACAACCTTAAGATACTCCACACACTCCAACTTAACTCGAAACATACTAAACACTAATCACTGAAACCACTACAAGAGCCAACTCAGGGTGGGAGATCCTGTCCATGTATCCCACGAACACATAGGGGCATCTTTCATGTCATGGCATCACTAAGTACACATAGAGGCCATGGCGGGTACTAAGGTAGTCATTGGAGAATCCTGAGACTTTACCCAGATTAAAGCTAAAGAGAACTAAGATCTAACTCACTAATCATATAACTATCATCGCTAATCCTTTAGGTCATCTACCTTACGCAAGAACATTCACTCTAGAATCCCTTTATGCTCAACAAAAAAAAACCCTACTAATGACCTTACACTCTCTTAAGGTTTCACACTAAACCTCTTAACTACTCATCACAACTTTCCCAACTACTCTATACGCTTTACAACTCTACACTAAACATCTTTATGGTTACAGTTTTCTATGGGTACTAGACCTACTAGATTCTCAATCTCAAACTTTGGTGGTAAACTAAGCACATCCTCAAGGAACATAATTACATGATTTACTATGCTTGACTTTCGTTTACAGGTAACAAGGATCATGCCTACTCGAGTATTTTCTCTCAAAACACATTAACGTGACTAGCAAAGGAGATAGTCTCTCTACTAGTGACAGAACAATGACATGATGCCTTTACTAAGCAGTTTAACGAGGCACAATTGGAATATATCCAACCCACAATAAGACTAACACTCAATTAACTAAGAGGCAATAATTTAAATCAAGAAGGATTATCCATTTAGAATCAATAACAAATATTCAAATGAATTTTAGAGATGAAAACATGACTGTATTGTACACACATGTGGAGACGTTGAAAATTGCTTGATTGTGACGGAATCATTAGGAAACAAATTGTTTAGCACGAACGCACAACATAAAGAATGAATTATGTTAGGATTTATAAGTAAAATCAAATCACTTGACTTCAGTATGCGACACAAAGAAATGGGTCATAGCAGAACTGGAAGGTACGATCAAAATAATATTCCTTATGAAATGTATCTTGATATAGGTCATTGAACAAAAAGGAATTAGCATCACTACGAACAAGGAATCACAAAAGCCATAGTATCTCGACTCAAAACAAGGTTGTCCAAAACTCCAAAGAATGAACTAAAGACTCAGCATGTGAAACAAAATGATAAAAACTACATGCTCATAACTTCATGCAATTAATACTAAAACCCATGCCCCAATATCACATCTTATCAGAGCATTGTGTTCTAACGTCCTCTAGCATGAGCTTCTCCATAGCCATCCACCTAATCATCTGCTCCCATAAATATAAGGTTCAAGATCATCACACAAGATCTAAACACAAACAACACACGAGGAGTGAGTCATATTCCTAAGTAATAAAGTGAAACGGGACGTCATGTAGATATGCATATCATATAAATGAAATACAACTTACTTAAACGCAACTCATGTCATTCCACCACTTGTCGCGTAACATCACATCTCAAAACAACACATCTCATTCATTTTCACATCATTCATGTACTAAAGGATCAAAACACAAGATCACTCAACCAATCAATATCGATCAATACACAAGTGTTATGCAACAGATATACTAAGACTCAATCCTATATGCAATGTGGTACCATGTGAGTGAAAAACCTTGTCGAGCGCCTAGGAGTATGTTAGTCGTCTTATACGACTAACTTTTGTATAAAAAACATTTTTCAAAACTTGTTAGTTCCCCAATTTATGGTTATTTTGTAGTGATTTTTGTAAAAAAAATCTTGTTTAATGGTTAAAGTTGTCTCTAGAATATGTCCATTGGATTTAATAATGAAATATATGCAATTTCAGGTGAAAAATAGGCTAAGTCATGAAGTGCTAAACGTGACAGTTAAGCTTAGCTCATCAGTGGGCTAAGCGTGCATCCACCACTAAGCATAACTTCAGCATGCTTAGCATGATAGAAGAATCTGGCAGAGCATCAATATCAAGGCCGCTCGCTAAGCGCGAGATCAGTGTGCTAAGCGCAACAGTTGTCTTCAGCCAGGCTCAGCGCACGACTGGCGCTAAGCTCAAATCCACTTATGCGCGCTAAGCACGAGGGTGGCGCTAAGCGCAACGTTGCAAATTCAGAGCCTATTTAAAGCCTGTTTTGTGCAGAATTAGGGTACAATGCCCTGAGTACAGAATCCCAGAGCACACCACAGTGCCTATTTCAGGAAAAGAGCTCTGGAGGCAGCAAGAGGAGCAGCTTTTGCAGAGATACCTAGGTTTTGTAATCTCATTATTGTTAGGGTTTCTTCTGTAATGGCTGGCTAAACACCCTTGTTGGGGATTTCTAAAGAACAATTGATGTAATTATTTTAATATCTAATTGATTGTGTTTCTTGTGTTCAATGCTTCTTTCAGTGCTTAAATTTTGTATGCTCTTGGTCTGATCACCCATTTGTGTGCATAGTTAGGTGACTTTAGCATTGGGAAATGTATTGTTTCCTTAGAACTTGAATGAAGCAGAATCAAAACTTAGTCTTACAAGAGGGATCTGCGGATTAAGTTTTGGTTTTAAATATGCTGTCACAATAATGCTATTTGGTTTAAGTCTAGTCCAACAAGAGGGATCTGAGGACAAAGCCTAGGCTAAATTAGTTTAAACTTTCATAAGCTCTTTAAGCTAAGTCTAGTCCAACAAGAGGGATCTGAGGATGAATCTTAGTTTAAGTTAGTCTAAACCTAGGAGGGCTGTCTAAATTGAGCTTAGTCCAACTAGAGGGATCTGAGGACGAAGCTTGGATTGATTTAGTCTAATTAAGGATCGAGGTTTAGTAACTTAGGCTACAGCACAGAACACAAAAGCATGATTGATTAGAGAAATATCTTTATATACATCATCTGGTTTGTTAGAAAGACCCAACATCTTTACCTACTGCTGTCAATTTTACTTGCATTTTTTTTATTGCTTTTAGCCTAGACTTAGTTTAATTTTGTTCTAAATCATCAATTATCAATGTTTCTTTCAACAATGCCTTATTTCTGAATTTAACCCTGTCTAAGACTAGTTCCATATGTTCGATACTCGGATTCATCCATTTTAATTTTAAATACTTGACAATCCGGTGCGCTTTCCAGCAAACCGGATTTCCCTTGAACATATTTGCATAAAGAAAAAGTGGACCAAAAAGTAACTGCAGGGGAAATCCATCAGAGTACGTGAGAAGACGGACCAAACATTGGTAAGTCAGGTCACTCTAACTAGGTAAAACCATAGGGAGACAAGTAAGGGTCACGTTGTTTTGTAAGAATGCTCCAACCATGTGGGATCGACACTCAAACCAGGTTTATTTACCTCCAAGGCCTAGACACCGAAGAGTCCATCATGGCCTCTCCCTCCTAATTCAGGTCCAACCTAGAAAGCATTTTAGCACACAGACTCTATCTATGAACCGTACAAAATACACGACTCCTCAATTGTTCCTTAAATAATTTTAACTCGTCGCGTCTCAAAGTGATTAAACTTGTCAGGTTCCCACAGTGGATCCCATCACAATACTCATCGCCCTTAAAAGGCCTTACGATAGTGTGATTGTATGCTTCATATACATGTGTGATCTCACCATTTAACACATACTCAACTTGTCACTTACACACAGTTCATCACATTTTCATAATCCCAAGGCAACACATTATCATACCTCATGCATCACATACATGTCACACAATAATAATATTAATATGTTACGTTCATAATGTTAAACTCCACAAACAATTTCACATAATCATATCAAAATCAAATGAATCAAAATCATGGGTCAAAAACACAAAAACACCAAGAGCACTCTATTTTATCAAACAATTCGCATCAAGGCATCAATTGGCGCATCAAACATAATAATCTCGTAATTATAATCGTAAAGACAGAATTACAATACAGTAAACATCCCAAAATAAATCACAATTTGATTCTTTAAGGATTCCTACACATATTCATTTTAACCCCAATTGCGATAAACTCATCCCATACCTCTATGCGGGCTCACGTCTCTAGTGATTTCCTAAGATTCCTCAAGTTTTTCCTCTGGTTGCTCTACTAGGGTTTCCAAGCGTTAGAGTGAAGGAGAAGGGAGCCTCCATTTCACTGTCTCCGTGTGAGGGACATTTCTTTCACCATCGACATTATTTCGCAAATCCCAACGGTGGGGATGTGCAAAAATGAGTTTTGAACCTGGTGTTCAAATTTCACAATGATCCAATGCTTAACAACTCCGAGATTGTAGTTTTACTTGGACAGTTTTGAGTATGTGTGGGAAAAAAGAGAGGGTTTTGGAAGAAGGGGAAGGGAAAACGGATTTGAGAGAAGAGAGAGCGTAGAGACGTATCGTAAAAATGTAAAAACTGACCTAATATGTCTCTATTTATAGCCAGGGTATTCTCAACCTATTATTTACTCTATTTTTTTATTTTATTATTTTATAAAAAGGAATTATATTTTACTTTCTATCAAATGAATAAATAAAACATCTTTTTTATTTTCTAAGAACATATATTTATTTTATTTACCTCAAAACCATTATTTTAATTAATAAAACTATTTCTCCTTATTTATTTAATTACAAAAATCACATTATTTTCCTAAATCTCTATTTATTTTAAATAAAATTCTTTTTAATTTATTTTACGAAAAATGGGATGTTACATGGTGGAACCAAGTGAAGAGTGATGTTGAAAGGATGAGAAAACCTTTGATTAATACTTAGCAAGACATGAAGAGTGTTTTGAGAGAGAGAGAGATTTGTGTTGTCTTATTATGGGAGTGACCTTCACAACAAGTTTCAAAGATTAATTCAAGGAAATAAAAGTGTGGATGAGTATTACAAAGAGATGGAGATTTCCTTGATTAGGGCTCAAATTGAGGAGTCTCAAGAGGCCACCATGGCAAAGTTTTTGCATGGTCTCAATAGGGAGATCCAAGACATTGTAGAGTTACACCACTATGCCTCTTTGAAGGATCTCATTCATCAAGCTATCAAGGTGGAACAACAATTAAAGAGGAAGCAAATATACAAGAAGTTCCCCTATGGCTCTTCAACTTGGAAGGATAAAGAGACATTTAAGGAGGAAGGATCTTCATTCAAATGTGCTTCCCTTGGTAAAAATAATTCTAACCCTACTTCCACTTATTCAAAAACGAGTTCTATTAAATGTTTAAGTGTTAGGGAAAGGGTCATATTGCCTCCCAATGTCCTAACAAAAAGACTATCATTGTGTTGGGTAATAGGGATATCACTAGTGCATCTTCTTCTGGCTCTTCTAGTTCTTCTAGTGAGAGTGAAAGTGAATATGATGTACAACCCCTGGAAGGTGATCTTTTGATGGTTAGGAGGTTAATGGGTAGTGTGTGTAAAGATAGAGATGAAACCCTAAAGGGAGAACATTTTTCATACTAGGTGCATAGTCATGGGGAAAATATGCTCTTTGATTATTGATGGGGGTAGTTGCACCAATGTAGCTAGCCAAAGATTGATTGAAAAGCTGGCTTTGAAAACTTTCCCTCACCCTAGGCCTTACAAAATACAATGGTTGAGAGAGAATGGGGAGATAGTTGTCGATAGACAAGTTTTGATATGCTTCTCCATTGGAAAATATATGGATGAGATATTGTTTGATGTAGTCCCTATGGAGGCTAGCCATATCCTACTTGGAAAGCCTTGGCAATATGATAGGGATGTTGTCCATAATGGTGTCACAAACAAATTTTCATTTGTACATAAAGGGAAAAAGGTTACCCTCACACCTTTGTATCCAAGTGAGGTTTGTGAGGATCAAATAAAAATGAAAGTGAAAACAGAACAAGAGAGAAAAATTAAATTGTTGAAAAGAAACAGTATGAAAGAATAGAAAAGGAAGAAAAAAATGGAGATAAAAAAATGAGTGAAACTGTAAAAAAAAAGATGAAAATCAAGAAGAGAGAAGAATACATAGCTTGTTCATGAGAGGAAAAGAGATGAAGAGAGTGATGCTAGCTAGGAAACCTATGTATTTACTAATGCCTCATGATTACTGTTTGTCTTCTATTGCTAGTTCTTTGCCTATAGGTGTGGAGGAATTATTGTAGTTTTGGGATGTCTTCTCCAAAGACACCCCACATGGGTTACCTCCTTTGAGAGGGATAGAGCACCAAATTTATGTCATGCTAGGAGTTTCCGTACCAAATAGGCCAGCATATAGAAGTAATCCGGAAGAAACAAAAGAGAGCCAAAGACAAGTGGAGAACTTGATGGAAAATGGATGGGTTAGAGAAAGTTTGAGCCCATGTGTTATGCCCGTCGTTCTGGTAAATTAAACTATATCTCAACTTCTAAGGTACTTGTTAGGTAAGAATTTGAAAGCTTGGGAGGAATGCCTACCCCACGCTGAATTTGCTTATAATAGGATGGTAAACTCTACTACTTCTTATTCTCCATTTGAGGTAGTTTACGGTTTTAATCCATTGTCCCCTCTTTAATTTGTTACCTTTGTCTAACACTTCTACTATGATGAATAAGGATGTGCTTTCTAAAGCCAATTTTGTTAAGAGTTTGCATGAGAAGGTGAAATTACAAATTGAGAAAAAGGTTGAACTATATGTCAGATATTCCAATAAGGGGAGAAAGAAAATGGTTTTCAAACCGGGTGATTGGGTTTGGATTCACTTGAGGAAGAATAGGTTTACTTCCAAATGGAAATTTAAACTTCAAAAAAGGGGAGATGGTCCTTTTAAAGTTTTATAGCGCATCAACTATAATGCATGTAAAATTGATTTACCACTAGACTATGTTGTGAGCAACACTACTAATATTACTTGACTCTTTGTGATGTAGGTACCTTTGACATCAATTCGAGGGTGAATTCTTCCCAAGAAGGAGGGAATGATAGAGGACTAGCCAAGGTGGAAGAGTTTGGCTTGGGTGGGCTCAACTTGAGCAAGGAGTAAGGGATTTCAAGAAGAGCTTGGCAAGAGACTAAATTCTCTCATGGAGGAAAGAGAAGAAGAAGCAAAGCTCATAAATTTTAGCCAACTTTAAGAATAATATTTATTTTCATTTTTAATTGTATTTTGGACCTATTTTTGGATTTGTAATGGCTTGTGACCTTTTATTGTTATTTTTGAGTCTTTTAACTATTAGATTAGTTATTGGGCCATGGGTCTAATTTAGGGTTATTAGTAAGAGTTATAAATAGACTCCTTAAATAATTTGTTGACATTTTTGGATGGAATTTCATATTAGACATAGTTAAGAGAGTGTCTCTCTTGATTCTTGTGTGAAACCTTAAGTTCTTATCAAAGAATTCTATTCTTTGTGATGAATCATCCTCAATTTATCAATCTTTCAAGATTGTGGCATTGTTCTTTCCATCTTCTTTTCTAATTCTGTTTTTTCCTTTTTATTTTCCCCAATTTTAGAGAATCCCAAATAGGTTTCACAGTTCGTTGATGCTAAAAATTGGACCTGCAAATTAGGGTTCCATGAGTTTTTATGTTATAAACACGTTAGTTGGGTTTCATGACCCCTTCCATTTCCCAAACACTTCTACAGTTTATTGTTTTAATTTTTATTGTATAAATTCCCCTAATAATTAATGTTAGGTCCATGGTTTATTTATGTATTTATATCTTTTTACCAAAAGTCCATCGTTTAGGAATATAGTATAAAACACTATAAGTATCAAAGTTCGGTGGAAATAAAAATTAAATTCGTAGGTACTCGTCCGATCATATCCCTATTTTGATTTCACTTTAGCTGCGGTAGGATTTAGGGTTGAATTTTTCCAACTTAGAAAAATAAGGTTGGATTTAGGTATGCGTATGTCACTCCATGTTCTTGTGTATCTGCCCTGCTATATCTAATTTTATAATTATCAATAATATAATTATACATTTATATATAACTCTATTATTATATATTTATGTAATTGCTAATTATATAATTATGTAATTATTTCATATTTTGTTTTTTATAATTATTAAAATATAAAATAATTATTGTAATAGTGAAATAAATAATATTATAAATTGTCAACAAATAGTAATTTTGCACAATCCTTGGGAGATGAGAGGTCAGGAAAGAGCATCAATGAAGGGTTATGGCAAACGCTTCAGTGGGCCAATATCTCAAGGGCTAGGAGTGATCGTACACCATTCTACTCCATAAATTTTCTGGGTGACTTCATTGAGGAAAATATGTGGAAGTTGTTCTTGAGATGGGCAAGGTTCATAGATCTTTTTATTTATAAGAAGTGAAACAACAATGGAGGGTTTCGTGATGATCGAAGGGTTGCAAAATCATAGCCTCCTTGAATCGCAACTAGATAGGATCTTAATTGGTAACATGAAAGAGGAAGTAAATGGGGAAAGAGGAAGTTAACCACCATGTGCAAGAGGAAGTAAATGGGGGAAAGAGGAACAAGGATATTTTACTCACGCATGTTGGAGCTTTGAGAAGACATGATGTATCTTATGCGTAAGCAGTGAAAGGAAAAAGCATTAACACAAAGCAAGTGTGGTAGAGGAAAGATATTTTCGATCAGGGGTTGGATTCATGGAGGGGTAAGAGGATTGTGGTGGAGGAAAAAAATACATCATGGCTACAAAAGTGTATTATAGGAAGAATCAAAGACCTGTTAGTTGTTTGTGAGGTACATGAGGCCTTCATAATAGAGGGATATAAAAACCTTACAACGATGAAGATGAATGATTGACAACAATGTTTGATTCAAATGTTCCTTGGAGTACGATGGAAACTTGGGGTAGTAGAATGGTGTGGTTGAGGTGCTATGGGTTACCATTACATTTTTGGAATGTGGCATGCTTCTCAAAAGTGGTGTCAACGTTTGGTTTGAAAGTGGATGCAGACAATGCAATTTTAACAAGACTGGCATATGCTAGGATTCTAGTGAAAGCGTATAAGCAAATATATATCCTTTTAGAGAGGATTAGTATCAATGGACACATCATTCCAATTAGAACAATAAAAGCATCTTTAGTGCCAGGTCTTGAGTAAGGATCTTGAGCTCAAGATCTGGTCTTCTGTAGATCTTGAAATAAAGGTGTTGTAGAGATCTCCAGGGTGGAGAATGGGTTCTTGTAGAAGAATCCTACAGATCTCTGTATAAGCTTAAAAAAAACAAAAAATTACTTAAAAATAAACCAATAGACCAACCCATAGGAAGAAGAAAAAAATGGAAGAACAGAAGAGGGAGAAGGAAAAAAAACAATATACCTTGAGTTCAATGGAGTTCACGGGAGGGGGAAGGAGGAAGAAGGGGGGGGGGGGGAGGTCACGATGGCAAAAGGAAGAAGAAGGGGGAGAGGGAGGTGGAGTGGTAGAAGAAAGAAGAAGAAAGGAAGAAGAAGAAGCAGGAGAAAAGGAGGAGAAAAAATTGAAAAAAAAAAGAAAAAGAAAGGAGAAAATGGGCGTTGGGGAAGGAGAAAGGCAGAGTGAAAGTGGTCACTATGTACACAGTGACCGTTATTGTGTACATAGTAATGTTTGAAAAATTGGACGATGGAAATGTGAATGGTCAGAAAGAAGCGCTTAGCACAATACAATGGTCGGAAAAAAAATCCGCAAGTAGTCAGAAAGTGGTGGTGAACAATATAAATTGGTTCAAATAGAAACAATTTGTAAACCCAAACCCAATTGTCATCCTCATTTTTCATTTGTGAACCTCTATTTTCCAAATTCAATATCAGTTAATTTTTTTCCAAATGGATCAAAATCAATTTGATTGGAAAAGTTATATAATTTTTTTACAACATGCCTCCTTCAACCCAAAATTCACAAAAATTGTCCTCATTTTCCCCCCTCATTTTTTACCACCACCACCACCAAATTATTTTATATCAAACACTCAAACCCCTTCTACCATTAATTCTTAAAGTTCACAAACATTTCCTTCAATCCCAAAAAATAGTCCTACGGTGGTTTCAAATGATGACGTTGGTTCATAATTTCCATAATTTTATACCCAAATTAGTCTAGACGAGATCATTGTTGAGGAAATAAGAGGGTCTTCAACAAAAAGGAAGCCTCGAGTTGCCTTTGCAGTTGAAGAAGGTACACACCTCATTAGTTCATGGCTCAACATCTCAACCAATCTAATTGTTGGTGTGGGTCAAGGAAAAGAAGCGTTTTGGTTGAAAGTCATGGAAAATTACAAAAAAATTTGAGGTGAACTCCACGAAAGAGCAGTTAATAAATTGAAATCACGATGACAAAAAATTAATTTGGGCGTGCACCCCCACGCGTTTTCCTTTTCGGAAGACGCTCCTTTTGCTTTTCGCTCGCACCCCCATCGTAGGGTAAGTTGTGACAGATGGCGACTCCACTGGGGACTGTTAGAGAGTTAAGCCATTCGATCAGTGTGCAATGTTTTATAGTGACTTCTTTTTTATTTTCCCTCTTCTCTTTTATCTTTTGTTGTGTCCATATTTATGTATAAACTTTGCTATGTTATTATGTTTAGTGTGTGTCTATCTATCTATTACATTCATAGTTAGAAATATTTTTTTTCTATGCACACATGGAACCTACACCTTTGCACACACATTGAGGTATTAGGCCATATACCCAGGTCTATGTGAGCCATAAGGAGTGGAGGTCGATCTGTGGTCATGCTAGGTCTCTGACTCGCTTGATAATAGTGAAGCCTCATCTAGAGTTTTCCTCTTTTAGTGATGCATTGTCATTGATAGTCCCTATCACCACAATGTATTACCTAAAAGGATAATATCTCTAGAAGCTAGTAAAGTTACATGAAACCACCCTTGGGAGTTGTCACTAGAAGGGTACTTTTGGATCCTTTCCATTAGGTTCCTAAATTAGGAGGGCACATAGCAAACTCACCTTGGCTTGTTCCTTGATCGCATCATGCATCTCTTCAGGGCATCGTAATTGACATATCATTCCTGCATTCATCATTTATCATATTCATGCATTGCGTTTGCATAAATCATTGCATTATCATACATCTTCATTTAGCATGCTTTTGTTCTGCCAACTACATACATTCTATTTTCATTGTTTGCATGTTATGTTCACTCATACATGATCCTTGCATTTTCCTCTGCAAAAAAAAAAAATAAAACAAAAAAACACAAAACAAAAAAAAGAACAAAAAGAAAGCCACAATGAAGAATGAAGTTTACACCATAGTTACATGTGTTGAGTACCATGATGATAGCTATAAACAAACCATGTTGGGATTATACACTCATTTCTCTTAAAAAATGATTGAAAATCATGTGAACATGGTACCTAATGCATTGTTAACCAGGAAATGATGGTTCTTTGGGCGTCTCATGTCGATCTCATAATTACGTTTTTCATGCATAGCATAAGTATGCCCTAGTCATTCATCTCTATGATATGTTGTCAAAGTATTGACAATCAAAATTTCTATTCCTTGGATTATGGGGTTGAACCAAGAACATGATTTTAAGAAAAGGGTTTCATCAAGTCAAGGTCAAGTATGGAAGTAACCAGCTTACAAAAGTTGGGGCAGAAGATGGATCGAGTTTACATAACTTCTTCGCTACTACCAACACATGATTGAGCTCAATAATTTACAAAATTGAGGACTATTGATGTCCATGTTTTATTTCCAGATTCACTTTAACCCTGATAAGATGTGATGAACCATGTTGCTTTAATGAAAATCCGAATTAATTTAACCCTATGTTCTACTGAATGTCCTGTGTAAAACTTGCAATACTTCAACAATATAACATTCACATACATCCATGCTTATTTTTCTTTTCACATTTTGATGCATTGCTCATTGCATTATTTTCTTATAATCATTATAATCATAAGGAAAGAATACGTTTTACGATGCCCTTACTGAATGCATGCAAAAGCTAGAGTGATGAGTGAAATAGAGGAGGTGCAAGAGCAGATGAAGGCCGACATAGAGGCCATGAAGGAGCAAATGACCATAATGATGGAAGCCATGATGAGTATAAGAAAAATGATGGAGGTTAGCACGACTACAATCATTGCTGCAAGTACTCTCACTGAGGTGGACTCGACTCACCCATTTAGCCTCAACAAAGCAAATCGCCTAGCCTCGGATAAGGTAAGTCAAGGAGGCGAAGCGTTGGGAAGTGCGGGTGGCTCCCATTTTGTGCAGGTCCAGAGCAAGCATTCTTTCCACCATATGCCTTGCCTTCTAACTATACACCACCCAATTTTTCACATGCTCCCGATGAGAGTGCCGATAACTCCGCTCCCATACTCATTGAGAGCCAACAACCTCAGTCTGGTCAGGCACAGGTCCCTCAACCCATGGGGGAGACACATGAAGTACCCTGAGACCACACTCAAGCCGACTCCGAGCCTTGCCTCGGATATGCCACTGAGGAGCAGTCGTTTGGTGGCATACCCCTGCCAAACACTTTGGGGGGCCCTCAGTATCGCCCAGAACCACAACCCTTGCACTTTACGATGGGAAGAGTGCCTCTTGCCATGGTGGAAAGGGAAAATTTTGATCATATAGAAGAAAGGCTAAGGGCTATTGAAGGAGGCAGAGATTATGCTTTTGCTGACATGGTAGAGTTGTGCCTAGTGCCTGGCATCGTCATCCTTCCAAAGTTCAAGGTGCCAGATTTTGATAAGTACAAGGGGACTACTTGCCCCAAGAATCACCTGAAGATGTACTGCAAGAAAATGGGGGCATACGCCTAAGATGAAAAATTGTTGATGCATTTCTTCCAATAAAGTCTTATTGGGGCATCCATCACCTGGTACACCAATCTGGAGCCTTCCTAGGTCCGTTCCTGGAAAGACCTAATGGTTTCCTTCATTAGGTAGTATGAGTTCAATTCTCATATGACTCCAGATAGAATGTAGCTACATAACATGTTTAAGAGGGAGCATGAATCTTTCAAAGAATACGCCCAAAGGTGGAGGGATCTGGTAGCTCAAGTAGCGCCCCCAATGATGGAGAGGGAGATGATAACAATGATAGTAGACACGTTACCAATGTTCTACTATGAGAAGATGGTGGGTTACATGCCTTCAAGCTTTGCCGATTTAATGTTAGCTGGCAAAAGGATCGAAGTGGGTCTTAGAAGAAGGAAATTGGATTATCCTGCTTTGATGAATAGAAAGCCTGAGGCAAATGGAGAGAATAAGAAGGAGGGAGGAACCCATGTTGTGACTGTCATTCCTACATGGCCAAATTTCCCACCAGCTCAACAATATCAATACTCAGCCAATATTAGCCTTTCTCATTACCCACCACCCTATCAGCCAAGAACACATAATCATCCACAAAGGCCACCCCTAAATCAACCACAAAACCCGTTTGCTGCTTATCCGATACCAAACACCACCCTTAACACGAACCAAAACACCAACCAGGGAAGGAATTTTCCAGAAAAGAAGCATGTAGAATTCTCCCCAATTCTGGTGTCGTATGCTAACTTACTTCCATATCTACTTAACAATGGAATGGTAGCCATAATCCCAGCAAAGGTTCCTCAACCTCCATTTTCTCGAGGATACAACTCAAATGCAACATGTGCTTATAATGGAGGAGTTTCGAGGCATTCTATTGAGCATTGTATGACCCTGAAACATAAGGTGCAATGTCTAATTGATGCATGCTGGCTAAAATTCGAGGAGGACAATTGCTTGTGAATTCTGACATTGTCAAGCGACACTATGCATGGGGAAATTTGAAGGTTGTTGTTAGATGTCTCCAATGACTCATTAGGATTTTCAAGTTCATGCCATTATTGTAAACAATAGTTACAATGCTAATAATATGGATAAATTTGATGTCCTTGTCTCTCATTCTCTCACAATTACATCTTTGCTTATTTAACTTTCATTGGAATGTGAATGTAAGTCGTTGGTTTGTTTGCTCAAGTGAACTGCGCTCCTGAGTTGATCTCCAAGTCTGTTAAATCAGAAATTGCTCGTTCTATATGTTTGGTGGGGGTACCGTAAGCGACGAGTAAAGTAAAAAAGAAGACAAAACGTTTGATTGACTGTGTTTCAAATCAAATTAAGAAGTGCAAACATTCATGTGACCTCATTCTTAAAAGTTTTCTTTTTGAGAGAAAATTGAGTTGTCAAGAACAAGAGTCGTTCGGCTTAATCTATCAATTGAAAATCCTTTAAATATTTCTTGTCCTTGAAAATTCATTTTCGAGAACCTGCACAGTTTCTTTCATTTTTCCTTGCTACAAGGTCATGACAAAAAACAACAATAAATACCTCAGAGCCCTACACTAGGGCAATGAGAGGCATCGTGCATGAGCCTCAAGCAAACCTAGGGGCAGATCAGAAGTTCTTACCTGGTAGGTAGAGAACCCGAAAAGGCGGCCTAGACAAAAATTAGGGAAATAAAAAATAAAAAGAGAAAAAGCAATCAGCGGCGTGTTATTAAGGTTTTGTCCCAAAATCCAAACTAAAAGTATCTAGTCAAGATTTGAAATGACACACAGTCGTGTTTCAACATCCCAAACACTAACCCTTGCTACCCCCTCCGAGCCAATGCATATTTGTTTTCTAAAAGCAACACTAAAAAAACAACAAAACAAAATAGGAACCCTAAGTAGGAACCACCGCTAAACCAGCGGAAAGAGCAATGCAAACAACACATGCATGAAATTGGGCAACAATGAAAGGAGAAAGAAAATAAAATTCACCAAAGGCCAGTGAAGAAAAAGAGAAACAAAAGATCTCCCGATTTTACAAGGAAGGCACAAAAGTGCAATAAGGATTAATGTATGAGACAAAAGGAGTAGAGCCCGACCCTAGAGTTAAAAGGAACCAAAGTACAAGCAAAACTCTCAAGGTTCTTACTCAATATAACCCTCAAACACTCTTTGAGCCTCTCTGATCCTTTATTTCATAGCCCTCTTACCCCTGACCACGTTACAAGCCCAATAAAGCCCATGTGGATCAAGGCATAATTTTGCTTTTAAGTTGAGATTTTGGAATGAAACCCGCACACACTTGTGATTGTTGAAGAAACGTATATATATATATATATATATATATATATAAAGAATCCTCAAGGTTTTGCACTTGAACATTTGAGAAGAAAACTCATTTGACCAGGAGCTCGTGGAAAATGCCCAAAGACAATTGTGATAGTAGGATACATTTGATGTTAGTCGCTCATGCAGAGTCCTTAGGATTCCTTTTGAATCCAAGGGTGGCCTTTGTTGTATAAATTCTTTCGGGATCAGCCCATATCATCAAGTTTCAATGGGATCGATAGACCCTTGGCATCACTCTACAATCTTAAATCGAGAAAGTTTCACTTTGTGACATACCAAAGTGTGACAATCCATTGCCATCCTTCAATGGGGTGCACGATCGATCCCAAAGCCTTATGTTTTCTTGTTGTGTAGAATAATCAAAGTTTTTAAAAAGAAAGGGGAAAACCCTAGGATCAATATTTTAGTTGATTTTTTAAATGTCAAACAGATCCATTGTCGTCACTCCAAAATTGTCCAGTGACTAAATCGAACAAAACATACACTTTGAGGAAGTCCCTGAAGAGATTTGCAAAAAGATAGGACGAGGTCTCATGAGTTATCACGTCTTTTAGAAAGAGACAGTTCAATCTGTGTTTTCCACAAAAAGAAAAAAAAAAAGAAAAAAAAATCAAATCAAAATCAAAATCACAAAAATAGGAAAGAATTTCTTGAGCATTGCACAATTTTCATGATTCAAAACCTTTTGCATTACTAGCATTTCAAGATGAAGGTTGCATGCATCTGCATCCCAAAAATCATTTTCATATTAGACTATAAGTGTATAGATTTATATTTATATACCAATTTCCCAAATCTAATGTCCTATCTTTTAAGTTTAGTTAGGATGTGAGGCCCTCTCAAAGAGTCAACCTCTTGCTTTCTCATAAGGTTGAGCCCTTTGGTATTAGTGCCTATTGGCTTATTTCATAGGACTCAACGTCCTTTGCTTTATGATTTCATGGGACTGAAAGTCCTCACCTTTATCTTTCATAGGACTCAAATTCCTCGCCTTTATCTTTCACAGGACTCATAGTCCTCTCTTTTATCTTTCATGGGACTCAAAGTCATCGCCTTTATCTTTCATAGGACTCAAATCCTCGCCTCATCTTTCATAGGACTCAAAGTCCTCTATCATTTACATTTCAAAGACTTCAATGTGTTTAGTCATTTACACTTTCAAAAGACTACAATGTCTTCATTTACATTTCAAAGACTTCAATGTCTTCGATCATTTAAGCTTTCAAAAGACTACAATGTCTTCATTTACATTTCAAAGACTTCAATGTCTTCAGTCATTTATGCTTTCAAAAGACTACAATGTCTTCATTTACATTTCAAAGACTTCAATGTCTACAGTCATTTACGCTTTCAAAGACTACAATGTCTTCATTTACATTTCAAAGACTTCAATCTCTTCAGTCATTTACGCTTTCAAAGACTACAATGTCTTCATTTACATTACAAGACTTCAATGTCTTCTGTCTTTTACATTTTACAAGACTTCAATGTCTTCTGTCTTTTACACTTTAGAAGATTTCAACGTCTTCTGTCTTTTATAGGACTCAATTTCCTTGTCTTTGTGCTTCTTAGGACTCAACGTCCTCTGTTTCTATGATTTGAAAAAAAACCTCAAATGTCTTCTGCTCTATAGGACTTCCATGTCCTCCCTTTTTACGTTATATAGGACTTAAGTGTTCTTTTGTTTACAGGTTTCACTTCCTTGGTTTTCACCAGTTCCCTGGTCGAATAGCAAGGTCGCTTAAACAATATTAGTGTCCTTATCTTTACTTCCTTTTTATTTCCAATAAAAGATAAGTAAAGATGGGCAATTGTCATACCCTAATTTTGTTCAGGGACTATCGTTCATTGATCTTTTGATCCTTGCTAATCGGCTTACGGTGTTGAACACCAGTTACAGTGCAAAGCAAGGAACCATTCAGTGTTTCGATCAGGAATGCAAAAGATACCAAAAAGGAGGGGCAAAAGGGTCTTTTTAATTTAACATGTTTGGCAACTTTTGAAATATCAACCAAAATGGTTAGAGTAGTTTACTTCATCATCTAAAAGAACAAAGATTTCAACATCTGGGCATATTCTTCATCATCTAATCCAGAAACACCGATCGAAGATGCTGAAGCTGACCCACCATCTCCAATTGTCCGTCCAATGAGGCA
>NC_016090.4:15488667-15489508 GCF_000004515.6 Glycine max | reverse complement strand
AAGGGAAAAGAGTAGGAACATCTATCAATCCTGTGGACCTGACTGGTGTGGAGGAAGCAATGAGGGAAAGAAATGTTCTCATTGCCAAACTAGCAACCTTAAGGGAGAAAGAATTGGAAAAGGAGTATTATGACATTCTAATGAAGGACACATCTACAATGTATGAAACTCAACTCAAAGACCATTAAACCTTTTGCAAAATAATTAGGCATAAACTAGGAATCTAGTGTTAATTTGTTAGGTAATTTTAATTGGTGAAACTAACTGTCATGAAACTAGTTGATACAAAACTAGCTATTACAAAACTAGCCATTATGAAACTATCCATTGTACAATTTGCTACTTAATTGTTCAATTCTCATTCATTGTTGTACGTCTCCTTCAAACAATATTCTTCTTTCACTTATTTGTGCAATCAATCATTTATACAATGGATGGAAATAATGACTTTGACAAAGTTTGGAAACAAATTGTTTACAAAACACTTGACGACAATAATGATGAACAAATCATGAGCTACTTACGTGCGTGCAACGACAAGAAGGCAACAACAGTCAACACAGAAGGCCTAGAAGAGTCATTAATTGCAATTGTGAAGATGGACATCTACGATTGATGAATGACTAGTTCTTAGAAAATTCAATATACATTGAGACTCAATTCCAAAGTAGGTTCAGATTGCGACAACAATTGTTTATTCAAATTGTCAATGCTCTTAGTAATCACGATGAGTATTTCCAAATGAGATCTGATGCTGTTAGTAGAATGGGTCTCTTACCATTGTAGAAGTACACTCCAGCTGTCATACCCTATTTTCATCTGGGGACTATCGTTCGTTGAT
>NC_016090.4:15472129-15488567 GCF_000004515.6 Glycine max | reverse complement strand
AAAAGAAAGAGAAAAAAAAGGTGGTGAAGGACAGATAGATTCAGACGGAGGGCAGCGGCGGACTCGGCACGCCTCGGGCAACAATGGAGTGTAGGAAGAGTGCTCTTGCCATGGTGGAAAGGGAAATTTTGATCATATAGAAGAAAGGCTAAGGGCTATTGAAGGAGGCAGAGATTATGCTTTTGCTAACATGGTAGAGTTGTGCCTAGTGCCTGGCATCGTCATCCTTCCAAAGTTCAAGGTGCCAGATTTTGATAAGTACAAGGGGACTACTTGCCCCAAGAATCACCTGAAGATGTACTGCAAGAAAATGGGGGCATACGCCTAAGATGAAAAATTGTTGATGCATTTCTTCCAATAAAGTCTTATTGGGGCATCCATCACCTGGTACACCAATCTGGAGCCTTCCTAGGTCCGTTCCTGGAAAGACCTAATGGTTTCCTTCATTAGGTAGTATGAGTTCAATTCTCATATGACTCCAGATAGAATGTAGCTACATAACATGTTTAAGAGGGAGCATGAATCTTTCAAAGAATACGCCCAAAGGTGGAGGGATCTGGTAGCTCAAGTAGCGCCCCCAATGATGGAGAGGGAGATGATAACAATGATAGTAGACACGTTACCAATGTTCTACTATGAGAAGATGGTGGGTTACATGCCTTCAAGCTTTGCCGATTTAATGTTAGCTGGCAAAAGGATCGAAGTGGGTCTTAGAAGAAGGAAATTGGATTATCCTGCTTTGATGAATAGAAAGCCTGAGGCAAATGGAGAGAATAAGAAGGAGGGAGGAACCCATGTTGTGACTGTCATTCCTACATGGCCAAATTTCCCACCAGCTCAACAATATCAATACTCAGCCAATATTAGCCTTTCTCATTACCCACCACCCTATCTGCCAAGAACACATAATCATCCACAAAGGCCACCCCTAAATCAACCACAAAACCCGTTTGCTGCTTATCAAATACCCCGTCGAACACTTAACACGAACCAAAACACCAACCAGGGAAGGAATTTTCCAGAAAAGAAGCATGTAGAATTCTCCCCAATTCTGGTGTCGTATGCTAACTTACTTCCATATCTACTTAACAATGGAATGGTAGCCATAATCCCAGCAAAGGTTCCTCAACCTCCATTTTCTCGAGGATACAACTCAAATGCAACATGTGCTTATAATGGAGGAGTTTCGAGGCATTCTATTGAGCATTGTATGACCCTGAAACATAAGGTGCAATGTCTAATTGATGCATGCTGGCTAAAATTCGAGGAGGACAATTGCTTGTGAATTCTGACATTGTCAAGCGACACTATGCATGGGGAAATTTGAAGGTTGTTGTTAGATGTCTCCAATGACTCATTAGGATTTTCAAGTTCATGCCATTATTGTAAACAATAGTTACAATGCTAATAATATGGATAAATTTGATGTCCTTGTCTCTCATTCTCTCACAATTACATCTTTGCTTATTTAACTTTCATTGGAATGTGAATGTAAGTCGTTGGTTTGTTTGCTCAAGTGAACTGCGCTCCTGAGTTGATCTCCAAGTCTGTTAAATCAGAAATTGCTCGTTCTATATGTTTGGTGGGGGTACCGTAAGCGACGAGTAAAGTAAAAAAGAAGACAAAACGTTTGATTGACTGTGTTTCAAATCAAATTAAGAAGTACAAACATTCATGTTACCTCATTCTTAAAAGTTTTCTTTTTGAGAGAAAATTGAGTTGTCATGAACAAGAGTCGTTCGGCTTAATCTATCAATTGAAAATCCTTTAAATATTTCTTGTCCTTGAAAATTCATTTTCGAGAACCTGCACAGTTTCTTTCATTTTTCCTTGCTACAAGGTCATGACAAAAAACAACAATAAATACCTCAGAGCCCTACACTAGGGCAATGAGAGGCATCGTGCATGAGCCTCAAGCAAACCTAGGGGCAAATCAGAAGTTCTTACCTGGTAGGTAGAGAACCCGAAAAGGCGGCCTAGACAAAAATTAGGGAAATAAAAAATAAAAAGAGAAAAAGCAATCAGCGGCGTGTTATTAAGGTTTTGTCCCAAAATCCAAACTAAAAGTATCTAGTCAAGATTTGAAATGACACACAGTCGTGTTTCAACATCCCAAACACTAACCCTTGCTACCCCCTCCGAGCCAATGCATATTTGTTTTCTAAAAGCAACACTAAAAAAACAACAAAACAAAATAGGAACCCTAAGTAGGAACCACCGCTAAACCAGCGGAAAGAGCAATGCAAACAACACATGCATGAAATTGGGCAACAATGAAAGGAGAAAGAAAATAAAATTCACCAAAGGCCAGTGAAGAAAAAGAGAAACAAAAGATCTCCCGATTTTACAAGGAAGGCACAAAAGTGCAATAAGGATTAATGTATGAGACAAAAGGAGTAGAGCCCGATCCTAGAGTTAAAAGGAACCAAAGTAAAAGGAACCAAAGTACAAGCAAAACTCTCAAGGTTCTTACTCAATATAACCCTCAAACACTCTTTGAGCCTCTCTGATCCTTTATTTCATAGCCCTCTTACCCCTGACCACGTTACAAGCCCAATAAAGCCCATGTGGATCAAGGCATAATTTTGCTTTTAAGTTGAGATTTTGGAATGAAACCCGCACACACTTGTGATTGTTGAAGAAACGTATATATATATATATATATATATATATATAAAGAATCCTCAAGGTTTTGCACTTGAACATTTGAGAAGAAAACTCATTTGACCAGGAGCTCGTGGAAAATGCCCAAAGACAATTGTGATAGTAGGATACATTTGATGTTAGTCGCTCATGCAGAGTCCTTAGGATTCCTTTTGAATCCAAGGGTGGCCTTTGTTGTATAAATTCTTTCGGGATCAGCCCATATCATCAAGTTTCAATGGGATCGATAGACCCTTGGCATCACTCTACAATCTTAAATCGAGAAAGTTTCACTTTGTGACATACCAAAGTGTGACAATCCATTGCCATCCTTCAATGGGGTGCACGATCGATCCCAAAGCCTTATGTTTTCTTGTTGTGTAGAATAATCAAAGTTTTTAAAAAGAAAGGGGAAAACCCTAGGATCAATATTTTAGTTGATTTTTTAAATGTCAAACAGATCCATTGTCGTCACTCCAAAATTGTCCAGTGACTAAATCGAACAAAACATACACTTTGAGGAAGTCCCTGAAGAGATTTGCAAAAAGATAGGACGAGGTCTCATGAGTTATCACGTCTTTTAGAAAGAGACAGTTCAATCTGTGTTTTCCACAAAAAGAAAAAAAAAAAGAAAAAAAAATCAAATCAAAATCAAAATCACAAAAATAGGAAAGAATTTCTTGAGCATTGCACAATTTTCATGATTCAAAACCTTTTGCATTACTAGCATTTCAAGATGAAGGTTGCATGCATCTGCATCCCAAAAATCATTTTCATATTAGACTATAAGTGTATAGATTTATATTTATATACCAATTTCCCAAATCTAATGTCCTATCTTTTAAGTTTAGTTAGGATGTGAGGCCCTCTCAAAGAGTCAACCTCTTGCTTTCTCATAAGGTTGAGCCCTTTGGTATTAGTGCCTATTGGCTTATTTCATAGGACTCAACGTCCTTTGCTTTATGATTTCATGGGACTGAAAGTCCTCACCTTTATCTTTCATAGGACTCAAATTCCTCGCCTTTATCTTTCACAGGACTCATAGTCCTCTCTTTTATCTTTCATGGGACTCAAAGTCATCGCCTTTATCTTTCATAGGACTCAAATTCCTCGCCTTTATCTTTCATAGGACTCAAAGTCCTCTATCATTTACATTTCAAAGACTTCAATGTGTTTAGTCATTTACACTTTCAAAAGACTACAATGTCTTCATTTACATTTCAAAGACTTCAATGTCTTCGATCATTTAAGCTTTCAAAAGACTACAATGTCTTCATTTACATTTCAAAGACTTCAATGTCTTCAGTCATTTATGCTTTCAAAAGACTACAATGTCTTCATTTACATTTCAAAGACTTCAATGTCTACAGTCATTTACGCTTTCAAAGACTACAATGTCTTCATTTACATTTCAAAGACTTCAATCTCTTCAGTCATTTACGCTTTCAAAGACTACAATGTCTTCATTTACATTACAACACTTCAATGTCTTCTGTCTTTTACATTTTACAAGACTTCAATGTCTTTTGTCTTTTACACTTTAGAAGATTTCAACGTCTTCTATCTTTTATAGGACTCAATTTCCTTGTCTTTGTGCTTCTTAGGACTCAACGTCCTCTGTTTCTATGATTTGAAAAAAAACCTCAAATGTCTTCTGCTCTATAGGACTTCCATGTCCTCCCTTTTTACGTTATATAGGACTTAAGTGTTCTTTTGTTTACAGGTTTCACTTCCTTGGTTTTCACCAGTTCCCTGGTCGAATAGCAAGGTCGCTCAAACAAAATTAGTGTCCTTATCTTTACTTCCTTTTTATTTCCAATAAAAGATAAGTAAAGATGGGCAATTGTCATACCCTAATTTCGTTCAGGGACTATCGTTCATTGATCTTTTGATCCTTGCTAATCGACTTACGGTGTTGAACACCAGTTACAGTGCAAAGCAAGGAACCATTCAGTGTTTCGATCAGGAATGCAAAAGATACCAAAAAGGAGGGGCAAAAGGGTCTTTTTAATTTAACATGTTTGGCAACTTTTGAAATATCAACCAAAATGGTTAGAGTAGTTTACTGAAAATTCCTCTAAAAGAACAAAGATTTCAACATCTGGGCATATTCTTCATCATCTAATCCAGAAACACCGATCGAAGATGCTGAAGCTGACCCACCATCTCCAATTGTCCGTCCAATGAGGCAAAGGGCAGCCTAATGGAAAAGCAAAGGGAAAAGAGTAGGAACATCTATCAATCCTGTGGACCTGACTGTTGTGGAGGAAGCAATGAGGGAAAGAAATGTTCTCATTGCCAAACTAGCAACCTTAAGGGAGAAAGAATTGGAAAAGGAGTATTATGACATTCTAATGAAGGACACATCTACAATGTATGAAACTCAACTCAAAGACCATTAAACCTTTTGCAAAATAATTAGGCATAAACTAGGAATCTAGTGTTAATTTGTTAGGTAATTTTAATTGGTGAAACTAACTGTCATGAAACTAGTTGATACAAAACTAGCTATTACAAAACTAGCCATTATGAAACTATCCATTGTACAATTTGCTACTTAATTGTTCAATTCTCATTCATTGTTGTACGTCTCCTTCAAACAATATTCTTCTTTCACTTATTTGTGCAATCAATCATTTATACAATGGATGGAAATAATGACTTTGACAAAGTTTGGAAACAAATTGTTTACAAAACACTTGACGACAATAATGATGAACAAATCATGAGCTACTTACGTGTGTGCAACGACAAGAAGGCAACAACAGTCAACACAGAAGGCCTAGAAGAGTCATTAATTGCAATTGTGAAGATGGACATCTACGATTGATGAATGACTAGTTCTTAGAAAATTCAATATACATTGAGACTCAATTCCAAAGTAGGTTCAGATTGCGACAACAATTGTTTATTCAAATTGTCAATGCTCTTAGTAATCACGATGAGTATTTCCAAATGAGATCTGATGCTGTTAGTAGAATGGGTCTCTTACCATTGTAGAAGTACACTCCAGCTGTCATACCCTATTTTCATCTGGGGACTATCGTTCGTTGATCTTTTGATCCTTGCTAGTCGACTTATGGTGTTGAACACAAGTTACAGTGCAAAGCAAGGAACCATTCAGTATTTTGATCAGGAATGCCAAAGATACTAGAAAAAAGGGGCAAAAGAGACATTTTATTGAGTTTCTAGGATCCTGGCTCACCCATGCTAGCCTCTGGCTCGCCTGGGCCAGCCAATTACTTCAAGAGTAAGCATCAGCTCGCTGCCATTGCCCCAATTGCCCATTTTGCTGTAAATAGGCGTGCTAGGGAGGCTGAGGGGGGGGGGGGTTCTAGCATTCAGCATTGAGAGAAGTAAGGTAGAAGAAGAACAAAGAAGAGGAAACGAAGTCGAGGCGCTACTGAATCATGACTGTGTTCGATCTCTACATCATTCTTTGTTCGGTGTTCTTCGTGCGACCATTAGTTAGTTTTGTTTTCAAGATTTGAATGTGATCTATGCACCCTTAGGGGTCTCTTTTGTTGTTTGTGCATATTCATCTACTCTTTATATCATCGGTAATCTCATTTCTTTTGTAAAGTTTAATCTTAACCGATCATTAGCACCGTAAAATTGTCTTTTAGAGGGATTGAAAGTTAACAAATAAAACCAAGATAAAATCAACACATAACTAAATTTCTCTCCACCAAAGTCACTTGATATCGTTCAAGGTCCAACTCCTTAACGAGCCTTTTCGTTCTTGTTAATTAAAAAGAATCTTTCAAAAGCATAAAAACAATTTGACACACAAACTTTTAGACTTAAAGAACTAAATAGGTATGAATTTCTCATCGCACCTGAGGATACGTAGGAGCAAGGGCAGTTCCCTTGTCGACCCCAAAAAGCAAAAAACTATAAAAAGGAAAAATAAATAATTTTGAAGTCACATTGCGCACACTCGATTAAAGGCTGTCGTACCTTGTGACGAGCGTGTGGGGTGCTAATACCTTCCGTACGCGTAAACAACTCTCGAACCCTTATTTTCAAAATTCACATACCTCTTTTTGCTTTTTCTAACATTTTCCTTGAATAAACGATGGTGGCGACTCCCACGCATTTTCCTTTTTGGTAGACGCTTCTTTGGCTTTTCACCCGCACCCCCGTCGTAGGGTAGGTTGCGACAGCAACTATTCGTATACTTGTATACAGATCACCTACTGATTGTGTGGATGAGTACGTTAGAATTTGCGAATGCATTGCAACTCAACGCTTACAAAAATTTTAAGGGGGTGTCAATGAGATATTTAGACAAGAGTACTTGAGAAGACCCAACAACAATGACATTAATCACCTACTACAGATTGGACATGCAAGAGGGTTTTCAGGTATGTTAGGTTCTATTAATTGCATGCATTGGGAGTGGAAAAAATTTCCAGTTGCATGGTAGAGCCAATATCGTAGAGGTGATCATCATAAACCCACAATAATACTTGAAGTCGTCACTTCACAAGACTTGTGGATTTAAATAATGACATTAATGTGTTAAACCAATTGCATGTGTTTGATGATGTTTTTCAAGGTCGAGCTCCTATAGTACAATTTAAAATTAATGGAACTCCATAGAATATGGGGTACTATCTTCAAAATGGTATTTATTCAGTAGCTTCTTTGGTGATTCACTCAATTTGGAGTTCTTCTTAGTCCAATAGCTCTTAAGGTGGTTTTTCCCTTGCTTCTTGACTCAAATTCTTCAAGGGATGACACCAATCCTCCTTTCCAATTCCCTATAAGGCAACTCATAAACAAGGAAACAAAGAGACAAGCAATAACCAAAGACCAAAAAAATGAAATGAATGCTTAACCAATAGAGTTTTAACAAGACAAATTTTCAAGGATTATTCAACAATTAAAGCAATGAAAAACACATAAAAGCAAGTTAGGACTCAAAGAGAAACTTAGAATGACTCTAGAGTAGAGTGAAAAAAAAAACTAAAGAAAAAGACTCAAGAAACCTCTAGTTTTGGAATTTGTATTCACAGTAATTTTCATTTGAAATTTCAGAACTCGGATTGGTATAAAATAGGCACTAATTATAGAACAAATTTTGAGCCAAAACAACAAGCACACTTCCCTTTCTTTTTTTTTTTTCCTAGACACTGATTTTTCTGCCAACTTGTGTGATTTTTATTATTTTTTCCTTTAATCCAAATCGCTTGGTTCTTTTTTCATAATTTTTTTCCAGATGTCTAGAAAATTCAGTAAAACTTTTAGCTCAAAAAACTTAGTGCCCAATTCCCAGTAATTTTACAAGTTCGTATGTTCAAGATGCCAGCACCAGCGATTTCAACCTAGAAATCAAGAGTAGTGTTTATGTTGCTTAAGGCTTGGATAGTTACAATTTGTGTTTGCTTATGCTCAATTATCTTGAATAACACAATTCAAGAGAGCTTAAGACTTATTTTGATTCACAAATCCAGCCACAACTCAGCACCACAACTCAACTTCATCATAGGCATCATGTAGGAAACTTAGAAAACAAAAAAAGAGTTCAACAACAAGACTACTTCTAGGAATTGATTTAGAACATGTTATGAAATAAAAAAACATGCATGAATTAGACTCCAAATTCAAAAGATAGGCTAAGAATGACTAAACATGACTCTAAGGCAACATCAATTAAGTGATTTACACTTAGATTTTTGTGTTTTTTTTTCTAATCAATATTTTGGAAGAAAATTTAGATCTAAGGTTCAGCACAAGAATATTATGAATGAAAAATGATAGAACCTAAAATCAACACAAAAACATGATTCAAGAGTAGATCTATAAAATTTGAACCATAGAAATGCAAGAACAAGTGTAGATCTAAGATTTAATCGGTTTATTTTTTTGAATCTACTCTAAACAGCACCAAACCACAATACAATGGAGGATATACATGGAGAATAAGATGAAGAACAAGGAATTAAAGAGAATTCACCGAACAAAAAGATAGAGGAAGCAAAAGAACATCACCTAGATGAGTCTAGAAGAAGCTCACCACCATAGGAGGCCATGGATAAGAGCTTGGATGAAGAAGGAGATGAATGAAGGGAGAGGAAGAGAAGAGCATGAAATTTTGTGCTCTAAAAGAGCTCTGAAATCTAAATTTTAATTTTCAAATGATCAAAGTTCAAAAAATTCACACACATGACCTCTATTTATAGCCTAAGTGTCACACAAAATTGGAGGGAAATTTGAATTTCTATTCAAATTTCACTTGGATTTGAAATTGAATTTTTGGAGCCAAAATTTCACTAATTATGATTACTGAATTTTAGTTATGGTTTAGCCCACTAATCCAAGATCAAGTCCAAGATTCTCCACTAAGTGTATGCTTAGGTGTCATAAGGCATGTAAAGCATGAAGGACATGCACAAAGTGTGACTATATGATGTGGCAATGGGGTGTAGCAAGCAAATGCTCACCCCCCTCTAAAAAGCCCAATCCAATTAAATTTATTTTCCAACACACACATCAAATATTCACTTAATGCATGTGAAATTACAAAACTACCCTTAATACAAAACTACCCTTAATTTAATATGTACAAAGATAAGTGGGCTCATACTTAGCCCATGGGCCTGAAATCTGCCCTAAGGCTCATGAGAACCCTAGGGCCTTCTCTTGCATCTCTGGTCCAATCTATCAAATGCCCTTCTGAGGTAGGATTGCATTAGATTGGGCCATATTTGTGAAGACCATACCAATGTCACAAGGTCCTAGAAGAAAATTATTTGAAAAATGTCAAAAATCAATGAGAAAGGATGTGGAACAATTGTGGCATCCCCAAAATAATGACTGGTTTAATAGTAATGATTTAAATAACAGAAACCATGGTAATTTTTTTTTCTTCTTTTTCTTTTTCATTTCTTTCTTTTTTCACAATAATTAGGTTCAGAAGGAAAATCCTCACTATAGAGTCCTGAATGGCCAGTTCACAACTCTATTCGGAGTCATTTCTTTCTTACCGCTCGTAATCTCTAAACTATTTTGCTGTTTCAAAAGGAAGAATATACCAGCCATTACTTTAGGTCGTCACGTGAAAATAATAAAACAAAATACGGTCGGTAAACTCTTTTGCAAATAAAGTTTACTAATGCTTTCTTTTCAAATAACAAGATTAAACATAAGTACATTCATCATTTAAAGCTGTCCAAAATATGGGAGTTTTACAAAATACATGGTGTCATCCATGTAGATGCAAATGCCTTTGGTGTTTTGATGATGATCATGATTATATGATGCAATTGATGCAAATGGGCTTTTCAAGATTAAAATTCAAGACAATACTTCAAGATTACAAGTCACAACTTCAAGATGATCACTAGTAAATTAGGAAGGGAATTCCTAATTGAATTAGCTAAAGGTTTGGCCAAGAAATTTTAATTAAAAAGTGTTTTTCAAAGATTTTACTCTCTGGTAATCGATTACCAGAGGATGTAATCGATTACCAGTGGCCAAATATATTTTATGACAGCTACTGAAATTTGAATTCGAAATTTTAGACTGTGTAATCGATTACACAATTTTGGTAATCGATTACCAGCAGTTAGTAAACGTTTTAATTCAAATTTTAAAAGCTGTAATCGATTACACAATTACTGTAATCGATTACCAGGCAGTATTTTCAGAAAAATAATTTTAAGAGTCACAACTTTTCAAAGGCTTTATTCATGACCACCAATGGTTTATATATATGTGACTCAAACACGAAATTGCTCAGAGATTTTCAGAACAACAAGTGTTTATTCTCTCAAAGAGCAAAATCATTTTATCCTCTTAAAATTCCTTGGCCAATTCAATTGCAATTCATTAAGGAATTATTTGAGCGCTCAATCTGTAAAATCTATCTCTTTCTAGAGAGATTCATTCTTCTTCTTCTACTCATTCTCTAAGGGATTAAGAGACTGTGGGTCTCTTGTTGTAAAGGAATTCTAAACACAAGGGAAGGATTGTCCTTGTGTGTTTAGAACTTGTAAAAGGAATTTACAAGATAGTGGAACTCTCAAGTGGGTTGCTTGGGGACTGGACGTAGGCACAAGGGTGTGGCCGAACCAGTATAAATCTGAGTTTGCACTTTCTCTTCCCTTAATCCCCTTTATTTATTATTGCTTTATATTCATATTCAAATTGTTTTATTTGAATCAATATTTAAGAAGATTGTCATTAAGGGAATTCATAACTTGAATAAAAAGTGAAATAGATTTTTAATTGGGGAAGTAGTTTGGAATATCTTAATTCAACCCCCCCTTCTTAAGATATCTGAGGCCACTTGTCTAACAAGTGGTATCATAGCTTCATTCTTGTATAAAGTTTAGAAGCTTCAAGAAAAAGATGGCCTCAGCAAATTCCTTATTTCCAGAAGGGAATTCTATCAATAGACCTCCAATCTTTAATGGAGAGGGTTACCACTACTGGAAAACCCGAATGCAAATTTTTATTTAGGCAATAGATCTAAATATCTGGGAAGCCATAGAAATAGGGCCTTATATACCCACCACAGTAGAAAGAGTTTCAATAGATGGTAGTTCATCAAGTGAAAGCATAACTATAGAAAAACCTAGAGATAGATGGTCTGAAGAGGATAGAAAACGAGTACAATACAACTTAAAAGCCAAAAATATAATAACATCTGCCCTGGGAATGGATGAATATTTCAGGGTTTCAAATTGTAAGAGTGCTAAGGAAATGTGGGACACTCTTCGATTAACACATGAAGGAACTACAGATGTTAAAAGATCTAGGATAAATGCGATAACTCATGAGTATGAATTATTTAGAATGAATGCAAATGAAAATATTCAAAGCATGCAAAAGAGATTTACACATATAGTAAATCATCTAGCAGCCTTAGGAAAAGAATTTCAAAATGAGGATCTCATAAACAAGGTGTTAAGATGTTTAAGTAGAGAATGGCAACCCAAAGTAACGGCCATTTCTGAATCAAGAGATTTATCTAACATGTCCCTTGCCACTCTATTTGGAAAGTTGCAGGAACATGAGATGGAATTATTGAGATTACACCAACATGAAGAAAATGACAAGAAAAAGAAAGGAATTGCTCTTAAAGCATCATCCTCAATTCAAGAAGAAAGTGATCAGGATAATGATCCAGATGATGATGATGATCTAAGTCTTTTTGTAAGAAGATTCAACAAGTTTCTTAAAATAAGAGGAAATCAGAGGCGACCCAATTTTAAATCAAAGAGAAGGACAAAAAATTCATCCTCTACTCTAAAATGCTTTGAATGCAATCAACCTGGACATCTAAGGGTTGATTGTCCCATCTTCAAGAAAAAGATGGAAAAATCTGAAAAGAAAAATCATAGTGAAAAGAAACTGAAGAAAGCATACATCACATGGGATGAAAATGATATGGAATCCTCTGAAGATTCTGAAAATGAAGAGATAAATCTCTGCCTTATGGCTAAAAGTTACGAAAGTGATGAAGAGGTAACATCTTCGAATAACTTATCTATTTCTTTTGATGAATTGCAAGATGCATTTGCTGATCTGCATAAAGAGTCAATTAAACTTGCAAAATTAGTTTCATCTTCAAAGAAAACAATTTCAAATTTAGAAAATGAGATTTCAAAATTAAACAAAGAATTAGATCTTCTTAGAAATGAAGTCTCAATTTCTAAAACAAATGAAAAAGTTAATATCTCCACTATTTCTTACAAGAAAATATCAGATTCTTGTAGTTGTTGTGATAAATATGTAAAAGAAATTAAAGAGTTGAAGAATTCACTTGCAAAATTTTCATATAGTAAAAATAATTTAGATGTTATATTAAGTAAACAAAGATGTGTCTAATAAAAATGGACTAGGGTATAAATCTGATAAACAACAAAAGTTTAATAAAAACTTTTCCACTTCCACACAAAAATGTAATTCTAATTCTATCACTTGTTTTTACTGTGGAAGAAGAGGACATGGCATATCAACTTGCTACTTCAAGAAAAATTACAGTAACATTAAAATGATATGGGTCCCAAAAGGATCCTCTGTTTATACTAACATGCAAGGACCCAATAAAATTTGGGTACCTAAGTCAAAAACTTAATTATGCAGGTATCTTTGAGAAAGAAGTGGTACATAGATAGCGGATGCTCAAAACATATGACTGGAGATGCATCAAATTTTACATATATCTCTCCAAAGAAAAGCGGGCATGTAACATATGGTGACAACAACAAAGGTAGAATCCTTGGAGTGGGTAAAATAGGTACAAATTCTTCAAACTCCATTGAAAATGTTCTACTTGTTGAAGGACTTAAGCATAGCCTGCTTAGCGTTAGTCAACTATGTGACAAAGGCTATCTAGTATCATTTGATTCTCAGAAATGTCTTATAGAACATAAGCATGACATTAATATAAAACATATAGGACATAGAGTCAATAATGTTTACATGATAGACTTAAGCATAAAACAAGAAAACAATCATTGCTTTCCTAGTAAAGATGAAGATCCATGGTTATGGCATAAAAGAATTGCTCACATAAACATGGATCACTTAAATAAATTATTTTCAAAAGATTTAGTAGTTGGTTTGCCTAAATTGAAATTTGAAAAAGATAAACTATGTGATGCATGTCAAAAGGGTAAACAAACAAGAGTCTCATTCAAACCAAAAAATGTTGTTTCAACCACTCAACCCTTACAATTGTTGCATATGGATTTATTTGGTCCATCTGGAACCATGAGTTTTGGAGGAAATTACTATGCTCTAGTTATAGTTGATGATTTCTCTAGATATACTTGGACATTATTTATTACACATAAAAGTGATTCATTCCAAGCATTTAGAAAACTTGCTAAAATCATACAAAACAAGAAAAATCTTAAGATTGCATCCATTAGAAGTGATCATGGGGGTGAATTTGAAAATAAAGATTTTGAATTATTTTGTGATGAACATGGTATTGAACATAATTTTTCTGCACCAAGAACCCCTCAACAAAATGGAGTTGTTGAGAGGAAAAATAGGTCATTGGAAGATATTGCAAGAACTTTATTAAATGATACTTTTCTTCCAAAGTATTTTTGGGCTGAAGCGGTCAATACTGCATGTTACATCATGAATAGGGCCTTAATAAGACCTATTTTAAAGAAAACCCCATATGAGTTATTTAATGGTAGAAAACCTAATATTTCTCATCTACATGTTTTTGGTTGCAAATGCTTTGTGCTCAATAATGGAAAAGATAATCTAGGAAAATTTGATGCAAAATCTGATGAAGGTATTTTTCTTGGATATTCATTACAAAGCAAAGCATATAGGATATATAATAAAAGAACTATGAATATCGAGGAATCCATTCATGTTACCTTTGATGAATCTAATGCTATCTTGTCAAGAAAGAATATGTAGATGATATTGCAGATTCTTTAGAACATATGAATATTGATGAACAAGATTCCAAAGGAAATGATAAAGGAAACAATGAAAATCCTCCAGAAGAAGTCAAATCCAATGATGAACTTCCAAGAGAATGGAAAGCTTCAAGAGATCATCCCCTCGACAACATTATTGGTGATATCTCAAAAGGGGTAACAACTAGACATTCTCTTAAAGATTTATGCAATAATATGGCTTTTGTATCTATGATTGAACCTAAAAATATAAAAGAAGCCATAGTAGATGATAACTGGATCATTGCCATGCAAGAAGAACTTAACCAATATGAAAGAAACAATGTGTGGAAATTAGTAGAAAAACCTAAAAATTATCCTGTTATAGGAACAAAATGGGTTTTTAGAAATAAATTAGATGAACATGGTATAATTATTAGAAATAAAGCCAGGTTAGTAGCAAAAGGATACAATCAAGAAGAAGGAATAGACTATGAAGAAACATATGCTCCTGTTGCAAGATTAGAAGCCATTAGAATGCTTTTGGCATATGCATCCATAATGGATTTTAAACTTTATCAAATGGATGTTAAGAGTGCCTTTCTAAATGGCTTAATTCAAGAAGAGGTATATGTTGAACAACCCCCTGGTTTTGAAATTCCTGATAAACCAAACCATGTTTATAAATTACAAAAGGCTCTTTATGGTTTGAAACAAGCCCCTAGGGCGTGGTATGAACGCTTAAGCAATTTTCTTCTAGAAAAAGAATTCTCTAGAGGTAAAGTGGATACCACATTGTTCATAAAGAGAAAGCATAATGATATTTTGTTGGTTCAAATATATGTTGATGATATAATTTTTGGATCCACTAATGATTCATTGTGCAAAGAGTTTTCCCTTGATATGCAAAGTGAATTTGAAATGTCAATGATGGGAGAACTAAAGTACTTTCTGGGATTACAAATCAAGCAAACTCAAGAAGGTATATTTATCAATCAATCCAAGTACTGCAAGGAATTGATCAAAAGATTTGGGATGAATAGTGCAAAACACATGTCCACACCTATGAGCACTAGTTGTTACTTAGATAAAGATGAATCTGGTCAGTCTATAGACATGAAACAATATCGAGGTATGATCGGATCTCTTCTTTATTTATCTGCTAGTAGACCTGATATTATGTTTAGTGTATGTATGTGTGCTAGGTTTCAATCCAACCCCAAACAATCACATTTAAGTGCAGTAAAGAGAATCATGAGATATCTATTAGGAACAATCAATTTAGGATTATGGTATCCTAAGAATTCAACATGTAACTTAATAGGATATTCTGATTCTGATTTTTCCGGATCTAAAACTGATAGAAAAAGTACAAGTGGAACTTGTCAATTCATTGGATCGGCTCTTGTCTCATGGCATAGTAAGAAGAAAAACAGTGTTGCTTTATCTACTGCTGAAGCGGAGTATATCTCTGCCGGTAGTTGTTGTGCACAGATTTTATGGATGAAGCAACAATTATCTGACTATGGCATCATTCTTGATCGCATACCTATTAAGTGTGATAATACTAGTGCCATAAATCTATCCAAAAACCCAGTTCAACACTCTAGAACTAAACATATTGAGATTAGACACCACTTTCTTAGAGATCATGTCCTAAAGGGAGATTGTGTATTAGAGTTTGTTGATACTAAGAATCAACTTGCTGATATTTTCACAAAACCTCTCCCCAAGGAAGTGTTCTTCTCTATTAGAAGAGAATTAGGTCTCTTAGATGTAAGAGATTTAGAAAAATAGGGATTGATTGGTTGATTGATTGATTGATTGTTCATGTGTGTAGATTATTTTGTTTGTTTGATCTTGTTTGAATTCTTGTTTTTATGATAGAATTTATGATTTCTTGTGTATATAATAATTGAATGATTGAATTTAGTGTATTAGTAGTGAAAATTAATCATATAGGATGTATTTTTAGCATAAACATAGATATTTTCTTAAGAAACTAGCCTAGGAAAGGCTCTGGTAATCGATTACCATCCAGTGTAATCGATTACACATGAACAGGCAGCCTGTAATCGATTACAACATCCTGTAATCAATTACCAATAGGCTTATTGGTCCTGTAATCGATTACAAATACCTGTAATCGATTACAATACGTCATCTTCTATAAATACTCACGAAATCAAAGCTGCTGCGCAGCCAAAGCCTCCTCCACGTTTTCCTCCATACCTAAAACTTCAAATCTTCGATTCTCACTCAATTCTTCACCAAATCACGTCCCGTAAAGCCCAATCTTCCTCTTTTTCACTCCTCTTTCACTTCCACCGATCAAATCCACCAAAACTTCATCAATGGCAGAGCCATCGAAGAAGAAGAAGGATCATCTTCCACCGCTGCTGCTGCTGCCCATC